>NC_087110.1:0-2500 GCF_963855985.1 Ostrinia nubilalis
CCCCTCAGCTGGAAAGCCGCACATGTGGTCATCCTGAGGAAACCTGGAAAAGGAGACTACACCCACCCTAAGTCATACCGTCCCATAGGCCTGCTTTCAGTGCTGGGCAAAACGGTTGAAAAACTAATGGTGGGGCGACTGCAATGGCACATTCTCCCAACACTCAGTCAAAAGCAGTACGGTTTCATGCCGCAGCGTGGGACCGAGGACGCCCTCTACGACCTCATAAACCATGTGAGGAAAGAACTGGACCGTAAAAAGTCTGTAATAATGATCTCACTGGATATAGAGGGCGCTTTCGACAACGCGTGGTGGCCGGCTCTAAAAACACAACTTGCGAGCAGGGGCTGCCCCAGAAACCTGTACAAGATGGTGTGTTCATACCTTTCGGACAGATCAATAACTGTGCATTACGCGGGAGCGAAGAGCACAAGGGGTACTACAAAGGGCTGTGTCCAAGGTTCAATCGGAGGACCAACCTTTTGGAACATAATACTGGACCCTTTACTTCAACTACTGTCCGGGGAAAGAGTACACTGTCAGGCGTTTGCGGACGACGGGGTCTTGGTCTTCTCCTCGGAAAGTCTGGACGAGATGGAGGATAACATCAACACGGTGCTGGAGAAAATTGTAAACTGGGGTGTACAGAACAAGCTAAACTTCGCAGCGCACAAGACTCAAGCCATGCTGCTAACGAAGAGACTCAAATACACCCCTCCCCAAATACAAATGTCAGGGACGACACTAGCACTGGTGGATGAGATCAAACTTCTCGGACTGATAATAGACAAGAGGCTGAATTTCAATGCGCATGTGACTGCAGTATGTAAGAAGTCAACAGACATCTATAAGCAACTAGCATGCGCGGCGAAAGTGACATGGGGCCTAAACGGAGAGATCATCAGGACCATATACGTCGCCGTGATAGAGCCAATCATGACGTACGGGGCATGCGCCTGGTCAAAAGCAACACACTTCCAGATGAATGCGAAAATCATCAGCGCTCTACAAAGAGGATTTGCACAAAAGATCTGCAAAGCATACAGAACAACATCCTTGACCTCAGCGCTCATTCTGTCAGGAACACTCCCGCTAGACCTACGCATACAGGAAAACGCCACACTGTACGAAGCCAAAAAGGGAATCTCAGATGCCTATCTACCGCCTGGTAGGAAACTCGAGGAAAAAGTGAAATTTGAAAATCTTCCACACCCATCAGAGGCAACAACAGCGGAATTCACACTCCTCGAGAACATGGACGCCGACACCCAAGCCACCCACCAAATCACCGGACCTCAAATCTACACGGACGGTAGCAAAATGGATGGCAAAGTGGGGGCGGCCCTTACATGGTGGGAAAACGGCAGAGAGACCCTAAACGACACATTCAAGCTAGACGGCGCGTGTACTGTCTTCCAATCTGAAATGTACGCACTCTACAGAGCTATAGCGAGGGCAAAAGAAAGCAAGGAGCCAAATGTGAACATTCTCAGCGATTCTAGATCATCGCTTGAGTTGTTGACAAATTACAAATTGCTCCACCCCCTGGCAAAGGCCATAAGAGAAGACTTGGCGACAATCAGAGAGGAGGGCAGAAACGTGCGTTTGTTCTGGCTGAGGGCACACGTGGGCACAGCGGGAAATGAAAGGGCAGACGAACTAGCAAAAACAGCAGCAAGCAAGGACGACTCCTCACTCGACTACGCGGAAATACCTCTATCCTACATCAAGAGGAAAATCAGGGAAGAAACCATACAGAAGTGGCAAGATCGCTATAACAATTCTGAAACGGGAACGATCACCAAAGTCTTCTTCCCTGACGTCGACAGAGCATACCGGATAGTAAGAGGAGATAGACCAACACATCTCCAAACACAAATCCTAACGGGACATGGAGGCTTTGGAGAATATCTCCATAGATTCGGTCTCAGGGACAAACCGGGCTGCGAATGTGACGAGACTGAAAGCGAGTCAGTGTGGCATGTACTTTTCGACTGCCCAAGGTTTCAGACAGATAGGTACAACTTGACCATGAACATTCACCTGGAATTAAACAAAACAAACCTACACAAAATATTGGAGTCAAAGACTGACAGGGTGCGGCTGCTCAATTTCATCCAGAGAGTAGCAAGAATAGCGTCAACTCGAAACAGCGGGATATCGCCTTCTCAACCCACTACAAACACTCCACACACACAAACAACAACACACACAAACCCAAAACCAAAGCTGGACATGACTGACATGGGAGAGCCGGGTTGCCCGGGCATAAGGTTAAGAGGAGTAGCTCTCTATATGGACAACAACACAGAGAGACTGGGAATAGCCTTCTGCAACGCCATGGGCAAAAACACCGTAAACATCTCGCCAGGACTAGGCGCCCTCCTGAACGGCAGCACCTTCAAAACAACGATGCGCAAAAAAGTTTATAACTCTCTACAAACAGCGACAGTCGAAGGTGTCGAGTGTCGAATAGTACGAAAGAACAATAAGACTGTCG
>NC_087110.1:2107500-2282500 GCF_963855985.1 Ostrinia nubilalis
GACCAGACTATGGTTTAGTGTGGATACGACAGAGACGCTTCTGTAGAGTTCGATTCACAACCGGGCTAGGATGTGATTGTGAATAAACCTTACATGAAACTTGTTTGTGTTACTTGCCAATAGATGTCACTGTACTTTGAGATTCGAAAAGCTGTACGGCGGTGTTCAGATTTTTTACCCCTGGAGGGGTTTTATTTTATACTCTGGAGGATTTTGACGTAATTAACCTATCAGAGCCATTGACAACCTTTGTGAAACATTAGAACCTTTGACAAGCAATAAATTGTCACCTACATATTGACGTATTATTTAAACCTAAATAGGAGTCGCATATATGCGCCGAGGTTTCCTTGATTAAATTTTGTCGTCGATTTTATACGACAAAATGTATGGAATCAATAAAATTCCTCGTTAAAATTGTGATATTGTGAATTGATCGTTGCGCGCATCTTAGGCTTATAGATAGCATATTGTATCATTACCTTCTGGGCATTTATATATAGCGTTGTTTGGACAGCATATAATATGGTTTCCGGTAATTGTAGAGCTACCTACACTATCACTACAAGCTTGTTAATTCGACTATGTCCATAAAAGGACACCGTACCGTTAACAAATAAAATAGAGATTCGTATTACGGTCGTGACGACCACGCCTTAATGTCTATAACCATAAAAATCAAAATCAAATTAGTTCAAATTAGTTTATTGCAATTGTAGGTACATATCATACATTGATGGATCTTAAATTTAAACGTAAAATTGTTCAGCTACAATTTGCCAAGCAGATGGCGTGCAATATACATATATAAAGGTTACTTAATACTAATACCTGTTCATTTTATAATTTTACATGCAAACATTTAATTTTTATGATCACATTTTTAAATTGTCCAGGAGGAATTCGTTAATGGAGTAGTATGCCTTCTCAACCAGAAAGTGAAATAATGCATTTTTAAAGGAAATTAATTCTTCTTTATTTCTTATGTTGTCCGGTAACTTATTGAAAATACGTGGTGCCATGCCCGTGACATTTTTCGTGAACAAAGCAGTCTTATGTGTTTTCGAGCATATTTTGTTTTTATGACGTTTACTATTTAATGTCTCAAATAAAGATAAGTTTTTTTTAACGAAAAGACAGATTTCCTGTATATAAATACACGGCAGAGTCAGCAGTTTCAATGACCTAAAGTGTGGTAGACAACTATCGGTTGGTCGCAATTTGCACAGAGCTCGAACACATTTCTTTTGTGCTCTGAAGACTGTTTCTCTATCCGTGGAGTTACCCCAGAAGATGATTCCGTAACGGATCGTTGATACGACATATGCGTGGTATGCTATTAAAACAGTGGGTTGATTAACGAGTCGGGCAAGTCTATATAAAGCATATGAATATTTGTTTAGCTTTTTGCACACTGTTTCTGTCTGAAATTTCCATGTCAAATTATTATCCACCCAAAGACCTAGGAACTTTGTTATGTCAGTTTCTTCTATTTTTGTGTGTTTAAATTTAATGTCCAGATTTAGTTTATTTGTGTATTGTTTAAATGTCATGATATGCGTCTTACTTAAATTTATTTTAATATTATTTGAAATAAGCCATTCAATTACATTAGAAAGTGTCATATTTATGTCAGATTTGTAGGATTCTAATTTATCTCCAGTAAATAATATTGTACTATCGTCAGCAAATAAAGTCATTGAGTAATCTGTAACTTTAGGCATGTCATTAATGTAAATCAAGAAAAGTAATGGTCCAAGGATACTTCCTTGGGGGACTCCATACTTTACCAGTTTTCTTTCAGAACAAAAGCATTTTTCTGTTTTTAATTTAGGACAAATTTTAGTAATACTGGTTATTTGGTATCTGTTAGTTAAATAAGACGTCAAAAAATCCAACATATTACCTCTTATACCATAAAGTTCTAATTTTTTTAGGAGAATGACATGATCCACGTGATCGAAGGCTTTAGTCATGTCCATATAAACTGCTGTGACGGGTAATTTCCTATCCATGCAAGTAAGTACTTGGTTAATCAAGTTGTATATTGCCATATTAATATCTTTGTTTTTCCTGAAACCAAATTGCTCTTTAGCAAATATATCATATTGAATAAAGAAGTTGTTTAATCTATTGAAAATTACTTTTTCAATTATTTTAGAGAATATCGGTATTAGGGCTACAGGTCTATAATTATTCATGTCCATTTTATTGTCTTTTTTAAAGAGAGGCTTAATGACCGATATCTTCAATTCGTTAGGAAAGTATCCATTCTGAATGCATAAATTTATAACGTGACTAAGTACGGATGCAATAGCTGGTGCAACGTATTTCACGACTTTGGTAGTAATCCCATCATACCCACAACTATTAGTGTTTTTCAAAGACTTTATAATAACACCGATGTCGTATGGGATAGTTGGAACCATAAAGAAGCTATTATTTTTGTTGTTGACACAATGTATTATTTTATTACTTGGCTTACATAGGGGAGCAACTTGGTTTATGAAATGGTTGTTAAAAGTTTCCGCTACCAATTTTGGGTCGTTGATTACTCGATCATTTTGCTTAATTGAAATACTCTCGGTAGGGAAGCGTCTTTTTTCTTTGTTTATGATTGTCCACGTTGCTTTTGATTTATTTTTCGCGTTATTTATGTAATAATTGTTTTGTGCCTTTTTTGTTAGTGATATAATTTTCTTAAGTCTTTTTGAGTATTGTTTATAATTATTTAAGTTTTCTTTACTGGGATGTAGTCTATAATGCCATAACATATCACGTTTGCGACTACAGACCTTCCTTATGCCGCTAGATATCCACCTTTGCTTTCTTGTTACTGAGTTTCTAAACCTAACAATCGGAAAACAGAGATCATACAACAGCTTAAAGATATCATAAAATGCCTTAAAAGCTTCGGGAGCATTAGAAGACTCAAACACGTCACGAAAAGATAGACTCCGGAGGTGTTTGTTAAATTTAAGTAAATTTTCCTTACTATAATCTCGTCTCTCAGTAAACCAATGAGAGATAGAGCATGTTCTCTTAACAGGACACTTAATGACTTGTGCTGTATGATCAGATAGAGCTAATTCTATAACTTCTACTTTACTGCCTCGAATGTTGTGTGCGATATTATCGATGCAGGTACCACTCACCAGCCGTGTGGGTTGTCGAACGCATAGTTTAAGGTTATAGTTCAACAACAGACTCTGAAACTGAGTAGAAAATTTTAGGGGCTTCAAAATATCAATATTGAAATCACCGCACAATATTGTTTTTTTGTTTGTATTGTAGCTATATTTAGTTAAAATTCCCTCTATGGCATTAAAAAATGAAGTCATCGAGTCGATGTTGTTTTTGGGTATTCGGTAGATACATATTATTACAAGCTTGTGATCTAGAAGTTCAATGGCACATCCTTCAACAACATTACTTAAGCTAAACTCTTTGACATCCAGATTACAAAATTTGTGAGTGTTTCTCACCAGAATGCAGGAGCCACCACTACGACTATTTCTACTGAAGCTTGCAGCAAGGGTATAATTAGCTATATTAAGAAACTCATAATCATCCTCTTTCATATTATGTTCTGTTATGCAAACCACGTCAATTAACCTTCCTTCCTGGGCCGTATTAGATAGATGTACACTCAATATATCGGACTTATTTAATAGTCCATTTATATTTTGATGCATTACCAAAATATGATTATACACGCAAAAACTGTTACTTGTGTGGTGAATATTCTGAGTCAGATGTGTTGAAATCGGATTTTGGTGATTCACGAAAAAAATCTTCCTCAGCTTCAGTGGAATTGTTATTTACAGATAAAGTTTTCGCGTGAGAAAGTTGGGCAGGAGTTTCTATGTCAGTTTGCGTGTACTTATCACTGGTTAGTAATGCGTGTTTTTCGCTCATCATTCGCGATTTGGAAATATAATTCGAGTAATTGATTTTATTAATTATATGTAACATTTCCTTGTGTAATAATCTACTTGCTATTACTTTATTTACAAATCTAGGTACTATGTCATTCTGGTGAATTTGGTCAAGTCTTACAAAAGATGCATTTAAACAATTGTCACAGGTATGCCTCAATAAGTCATTCAACATTCGAACATTCAAGTATTTATTTTTATAGACTTTACCAACTATAACATTTGTGTGTTTCAATTGATTTAATTTATAGTACAAAATTGATTGAAGTTCCAATGGACTTGTGTCATTAGAGCCTCCCAAAATAATCACAAAGTCAGAATCGTTAAAATCTTTACAGAAGTTTTCACATGAATTCAATATATCGCATATCAAAGCATTAGGTTTAATAAAAGACATTACAAGGAAGTTGCTTCCCAAGTAGTTTTGCAGAAGTTTCCTCATGCCGTGTCCAGCCTGATCAGCAAACAGCATAACGCGGTGTTTAGGTGTAGAATGCTCAATATTGCTGTTGGGATTTAATTCAGGGGGTTGGGTGTCTGCCAGCTGTCGCGCGCTATCTGTAGTTGAGGTATTTGCGGTCGTTCTGTTACCACAGTCTATTAAGGTGGCCATGTCAACGCTGTTATTATTCATTTTTTGAGTGTCAATTTCTGGAGATTTCGCCCCCGGCGATGGGTTACTAATACTGGTGTGTGTTAGGTATGTACTTTCAGGATTCACCTTATTTCCATTATTTTCTTTTGACGGACTATAACTAATAGCATTTTGAGTTAGTTCTCGTAAAGATGTTCTAGGTAGACTAACTTTCATGGCAGTGTATTGAAAGCGCCGTTTATATTGAGGTGAGTAAAATCTTACTGGTGTTCGGCTAAACTGACTGACTGAAGGTATTCCGATGCCTACCGATTTATAACGTTCTATCTTATTTTTGTACTCGGTTAATTGTTTATTTAGAACACCATTTTCCAGAATCAAGTTGTCAACCTGGTTATGTGCTATCTGTAGTTCAATCTTCAGTTTATTTATTTTTTCGTCAGCCGTTGTTTCGTTAATTTCGTCCCTATACCCAGTCTCAGTTGGTAGACTTTGGTATGACATATCCATCTCCATGTCTAATTCACTATCATTAAAGTTCAAGTTTATGCCTCGTCTCTGTGTATTTATATTTCCGTTTCATATAACCTAATTACCACTCTTATTCCGATGATATAAAGTGTAAACTCCAACAACAGAAAGTTTTTAGATTTAAGTGCTTACCTAAAACAATAATAAAGCTACTAAAGAACTTATTTAGGCTTTTATTGCAAGTGAAATGTAACTACATAACTTGAGTGAAAGTGCTTGCTCGAATCACTTTCGATCTTAACTTAACCATTGGTTCCTAAAAAGTGGGACAGACGAAAATTTCCTTTTAAGACGCAATGTTTCTGAAATGAGTATTGTTTACTATTTTTTTACTTGCGAGAATTTCTTTTATTTAATAATTTAGCTGTAGATCCTGGCTACACAGGAGTTGCAGCAGTGGGAACGAGAGGTGGGAATAGTCCCGTTATGATTAAAAAACCTGGTTGGTGGTAGGGCTTGCTCTAAGTCCGCCTTAGCTACCACCATCTTACCTAAGTCTGTCGCCATAACAACAGTGTTAACAGCATTGTTGTGGTCCGGCAGTTAGAGGTAAGATAGCCAGTTCTTCCGTGGTTGAGGATTCCGGGTGAAACTCGCTTGCACCTTCGGCTTGATCATCACTTACCATCAGGTGAGATACAGGCCAAGAACTTCCTCGTTGTGGATAATAAAACTACGCGAAAATGACACTCAAATTAAGATAAATCCAAATTGAACTATAATTACTGACCCCACCAGGAGTCGAAACTAAACCGCCGCGATGCCAAGGCCGATGTATCAACACATTGAATTAGGCTCACACGCACAGGTTATAAAGTAATCGCCATTATACTTCATACATTGGAATTGACAAGGTATTATTTGCTAGATGTGGCATTAAGAGAAAAACAAAATTGTAAAAATTAAGGTCAAAAAGTATCATTTTTGTCACCAAATAGACTTGATCAAGAACGCAACGCAGCAACAAATTTATTTGACGACTTGTAAATACTAACACAGTAATTAATGAAAAAACTAATAAAAAATATCTTGATTTTTAATTTTGATGGAAAGAATTTCAAGTAGCATGAATGCATATATTTGCAGTTGACCTCTATCGAATCCCAGCCAGTGAAGGTCAAGTAGTCCCTGGGGATAGGCTTCCGCAACTAAATTGTCCAGAAAAGTATAGGAGGAGGTCGAAATTATAACAGACTGATTGAAGATTTTTTCATTTATTTTTAATACTTATTTCAAGCAATTTCTGTATTATCATCATCATTATAAGCATCTTCAGCTGGGCATAAGCCAAATGGTAGATCACGATCAATGATTCCCGAAGTCAAAACATTACCAATCCTTTATCTAATCTAAACTTGCAACACTAAAATCATATATTTTATTATAGCAACCCCTTTGAACAGGGGGAAAACTTCCGTGTTTTGGTTAGCACGTGACGTTTTCCATAGATAAATATTATTGTTTGTGTGGTATTGTTTCCTATTTATAGACATCCAGAACGATGAATATGACTAATGGATTTTGAGCTTCCATGTGTTTAATGTAAGGTTCAAATCAAACGAGAAAATTCTTCTTTTATTAGAAGGCTCTATTGTAGAGACGAGAGCACATCAAGCTAATAATACTGTTGGATCTTGATAACTTGTAGTAGGTGCTTATTTGTAACAAGAATGTAGATAGTTTGATGTGCTATCGACTGTTGAAGAAAATCTCTTTTTTAATCCACAACGAGGAAGCTCTTGGCCTGCAATTGTCTACCAAAATTTAGTTCTTTGTTATTAACGAGCTTTTATTGAAGTCGTTTTTCTTCTAATTAATAATATCTTATTTTATTCATCTTAATTTTCACACTAAGTATTTCGTTATTTCCCGTAATAAAACCACTTAATTTGCTTTATATCATCAGAGAATCAAACCCACTATAAGCTTTTTCTAAGTAGGCGATGATTTGATGTTTTAAATCGACAGTGATCTCATCAAAATTGGCCAAGCCACTTCTAGCGACTTGATCTCCGTCTTGACAGACAGATAGACAATAATTACGTATATACAATCTCGGTCAGTGTAACCACGTGGCCAGGAATGGGGGCACGCTCACTTTCTGATATGCTGTGTTTGTGTGTTATATCTTTATGTGTTACGAATATGATTGGTGTAGTTATTAGATTATGTACTTATTTTTATCTTTGAACAGATGTGAAGGTCATTGGGGCTAAGTCACGGTTTTGGGGAGTTTTGACTCTCCCGATTTTCACTCTTAAAGCATTTGAGGTTTAAGAGTCAAAGTCTCGATTCAGTTTTAAAAATAGATTGATGCCCATTTTCACCATCAATCTCTAATTTTTAAGTGACCCCTATGAAAACAAAATTCCTGTTATGTGTTACCGTTGTTACATGTGTTTGAATTTATTTGTCTGGACCAATCACAGGACAATATCGATGGCTTCGAAAAATGGACCCTAAAGTACTTGGTTTGATTCTCAACTTGACGACAGTAAATGTTGAGAGAAAAAAATTATAACTATCTGAGGTGGAAATCGAACCCACACGACCTTTCGCTTGCCGGGCGACTGTTTTTTTACTCGACTGCGCCAGAAGGAGGGTTATGTTTTTCATCTGAGCTACTTAGACACTGGATGAACGTTACTTATTGCATTAAAACACTTCATTTGGCCCTGAAGTGTTTATTCAACAGTGATTTTGATTTGTTTAGTCTGATATCAATACATAGTCAAATATGTTGTCGGAAATTGATGTCATAGCATAGTTTCTTTGTTTAGCAAATTGTATAGTATAGAGAAATCACGTTTTGTAGAAAAGTTGACTTATCATGGCAACGGGTTTTTTCGATTTCCCACCAAATCGACTAATCGTAGAAAAAAGGATTTATATGTTTTTTTTTGTGATAATCATTTTGGATTATAAATTCAACATTCCGATAAAATAACAATGTAGGCGATTATTATGATTACTTTAATAGCTTAATCTATCGTTACTTAATTTTGCAATCGTAGAATGATGTTATTGTGGCAGCCAATATAGCACCTGATGCTGGTTTAGAAATATGATTATTGATATAATTAAAGATTTTGAAACGCTTTGGAAAATGTACAAGCACGTGTTTTATTGGGATTGCAAATAATGCGTGATGGACGTTGTTACAACAGTTGTAATCACATTTAGAGTTACTGCATTTTTAATAAGAACAACTTACAGCAAACAACGTTTTATATTTCTTAACGCTAATCTTTATCAAATCAGTATCTATAAAATATTAGCCGCCGCCCGCGACTTCGTACGCGTGGATCCCGTTTCACTCCCTATTTGGCAAAATCCCGTCTTAGAGTAGGCGCACACCGTTGATTTTTAGTTGGCCGATAGTTGTGCCCGATTTTAATTTGTATGAAGAATCGGCCAAATCGAATCGGCGTAGTGTGCGCACTCCCATACATGCCCATACTGATCAACTGCCCGACTAAACTATCGGCCGACGAAAAATCAACGGTGTGCGCCTACTCTCAGTGAGCACCTACGTTCTAAAAGAACCCCCATGAAAGAGACTCCTAGCAGTTGTAGTTTTTGAGATTTCGTGATGACTGAGTCAGTCAATCAGTGACCTTTCGCTTTTATAGATATAGATTAGAAGTAATGATTTAGCTTCTTGATTTGATTTTAAAGGGTTACCCTGTATCTGACGGTAGCTGAACATTTGATATCATATTTTGAACTTGATTGAGTTGAACTAAAGATCACTAACGGTATTTTTCTGTTGTTTCAGAATCCATGTGCAGAAAAGGTAAGAACTTTTTATTATATCTATTTCGGTATTTTCTGTGTTTATATGTAGATCGTTTCATCCATGAAGACGCGCCCCACCAATTTTTGGTCGAGGGAAGCGTGGGGTTCGGGGAGTTTGATCCGAGCAATTCGAGCGTCATTATTGTAGTGTAGCGTGTAATGAATGATGACACTCAAACATTAGCGGAAGAACGGTGGGGCGCGTCTTCGTGGATGAAACAATCTAAAGTGGCATACTCATCAAGTAGGTAAAGAAAGTTTATGAGCAAATAAACACAAATCGTCAGTCAATGTCATGGTGTCATGACGACAGCTGATGGACTGATGTTGACAGCGCAAGATTAACGCGAAAGTTTGTGATGATAGATTTTTAAGATTTATTACTAATTTGTTATTACACAAATCACTAATAGTCCCGTTAGCCCCTCGTACTAAGCTAAATTATGCTTATATCACGAGTGAGCTCACCACAATAGTCGAGCGGCGGCGGCGGGGACCGAACCCGCGTTCCCCGGATCACGAGTCGGCCAGTCCGACCTCTTCACCGTTCGGCTATCGTGACTTCAATATTTCTTAGGTACTTCTTCATGAAACAGTTACTGGGCGGATTCTATTAAAATATTTCAATGGTTAATCCGGTATAGCATATAAATTTATTAGTCGGGCTACTTTTTATCAAAATCTAAAGACAAATTCGCAGAAAAAACCTAGAAAATAAAATGGTTGTACGGAGGCCTATATCCAGTTTAAGCCGATGATATCTACCCACATAATTATCAATCTAGATCTATAATTGATTTGCAAATGTTATCAATTCGATTGCAGCGATGACATAACATACAGTCATTGCCTCACATCCTCCTGTCAACATTTTGACGGTTGCCTTTATGAAATTTGCTTACAATGGATGGTCTGTTCTCATTTATCGTGCACAACTGGTACAGTCGGACTAGACATCATCATCAGATCATTTAGTCTCCACTGTAGGAGCTCGACGTTCTAATTTACCAGAGTCAAATGGATGATATCCTCCTGTCAACATTTTGACGGTTGCCTTTATGAAATTTGCTTACAATGGATGGTCTGTTCTCATTTATCGTGCACAACTGGTACAGTCGGACTAGACATCATCATCAGATCATTTAGTCTCCACTGTAGGAGCTCGACGTTCTAATTTACCAGAGTCAAATGGATGATATGTACCTACCTACACTCCTTATGCTGGTAGGGGAAGCAATATGGACTTGATCATTAGGGACAGAATGTAAAAAATATATTAAGGGGTTAGCTACACATTCACTTGAACTTGACTTTTTTGCGTTGAATTTTTTTTTTTTCACAATTGTATTTTTAGCGAATTTGTGATATTTTTGTGACCATTTGACGAAGAATTTGACGAGTTTTTATATTTTTCTTTTATCACAACGAGGAAGCTCTTGGCTTGCAAGTCGAAGGTGGAAGCGAGCTTCACCCAGAATCCTCAACCTCAGAGGAACTGGCTATTTTACCTCTAACTATTGGAACACAATAATTTCAAAACTTATTGCTCTTTTAGCTAAAAAATGTAGCTGAGTGTACCAGCGCACGCGCTTACAATCGCGCCATTATAGCTTCTAAGCATTCAATGGAGGCGTCAATGTGCAAGCATGACGGTTCGCGGACATTATCATATGGTGTCGCGGTGCAAGTGTGAAATAAGGACTTACTACAAACGTCTAGGTAAATAATTCTTAAAATAAGAACCTTTTTTTCTTACGACTAGGACTTTCTTTATTAAGGAAAAGACATGTGTGAAATAAAAATGATTGACGGACTGGAAGACGTAATCCAAGCACACCTCACACTCGGTTGACCGATGATTAGTCAGATTGCGGAAACCACCTGGATGCGGGCAACCCAGGACCGGTCGTTATGGAAATCTTTTGGGGAGGTCTTTTGCCAGCAGTAAACATCTCTAGTCAATAATAGAGAAAAAAATCTTAGTTGACTCCAGTTAAAGAAGTTGCACTGCTGATAGTCAAAGAATCATATTGTATACCATAGAGTGGTGATCGAGCCCGCGACCCTTGTCACAGTAACTAGTCTGATTCAATTTACTCTTTGTCTATAAGTCGTATACTTTCTTTCACATGTCGATAAACGTAAAAATAACGAATCTCAAGATTTTTTCTTTTGACATTATTTTTTCATCCTACAAGATGGACCGACGACATCGTAAAGGTAGCAGTGAAGCGCTGGATGCAGGCCGCTACCAATCGATCAACGTGGAAAGCATTAGGGGAGGCCTATGTTCAGCAGTGGACGTCCTATGGCTGAAATGATGATGATTATATTTAGAGCTTTCTAGTAAGTCATCATTTCACACTTGCACCGCGACATAACATTTAGTCACCGGCATAACAATTATGTGTAATACCATTGTCTTCAGAGAAAGGGCAGGGCGTGAAAATTGGCGCGCGGTGAAAGTGGACATTTTGTACAATGTCTGATAGTAAAAGTTAGTTTGTGTTGTGAAAATACGTTACAAAACATTCAACAATTTGTGTTCTTTTTGTATCTGGTCATTTAGTGTCAGACTTGATAATCCGCCATAGGCAACAATCTGACATACATGTTTCTGGGAATAAAACTTAATTAAAATAAGTTACAATCAGCAAGTAAATTAGTACTTAAGTACCTATCTTATCTGCCCCCCTAGACAAAACGCACTTTTTGATCGAATCGAAAATCGAATCCGTCAAAACTCCATACAAAAAAGTGGCTTTTCGACCACTTTTCGACTGGTTTGCGATTATAATTTGCACTTTGTCTAGACCCACTGATTTAGATTACCACGGTACTGATAAGACGGTGACATAAAACTTACACAGTGGTATCTCGTGCAAATTTTTAAGACCTTCTTTGTAACAAAAGTCGGTTGAAAATATACAGCTCAACTTGTTACTCACTGAATAATAAGCTTTGTTTTGTATATTTTTCAATAATATAAAAATTTCTTCATTGTATAACAGTCTTAAGGCAGGTTTTATAATTAACTTTTAAAAAAAATAAAACTGACTTCAAATGCGTGAACGCAAAAAAAACTAAAAATTAAAAATATTGCGTATAAAAAAGTTCATCCCCAATTTCACACCCTTGGGGGTGAAATATTTTCTTCAAATTCGCATGAAACCACCCTTTTGATAATACCTATTCAACAAAAAAATAATCGTTCAAATTGATTTATAATCGGCGGAGATATTGCGTATAAAAAAGTTCATCCCCAATTTTCCACCCTTGGGGGTTGTTTTTTCTATTATAAAATTGAAATGGGACCACCCTTGAGGTATTACCTATACGCCGAAAAAAGATTTGTTCAAATCGGTTCATAATTGGCGGAGTTATCGCGTAACAAACATAGAAAAAAAACATACGGGTCGAATTGAGAACCTCCTCCTTTTTTGAAGTCGGTTGAAAATCGCGCTGATCGTCGGCGCTGAGAAATTCTAAAATCAGCCTAAAAAGTGCTAAAATATTTCTTACGAGATTCAAATCATTACCAATTTCAGATGATATCCAAATCGCGCCAATCTGCGCCGCCATCTTGAAATGTCAAGGCTCAAACGTCAGAACTGACAGTTAGATATGAATTCAAAAAAAGAACTGTCAAGTGAGAAGACAATGACCTCTAACCGAAGGAAGGAGCGTGTAGAATACGTTATTAGTAATTATATTATTAAAAAAGTTACGCTGTGAATTTTAATAAGCGACTGTCGGTTTGTTGATGAGTTATGAGAAGATTATTAATACCGATGATTGAAATTATAATAAAAAACACTTCATAAATTCTTAATCCAACTAAAAATATTTAATTCTGTGGGAAATCCCTAGAAACCTGGCTTAAGCTTTTCTTTTCTTTTGATGTAGGCAATAAGCAGTCAAAAGCACTTAAGAAACTGATAATATAGCACCTAGAATACAGCACCTACTAGTTTCGTTCAGCCAAATGACGTCCACTGCTGGACAAAGGCCTCTCACAAGGATTTCTATAGCGACCGGTCCTGCGCTGCCCGCATCCAGATACTTCCCGCGACCTTCACCAGATCGTCGGTCCACCTGATGGGGGACCGAGGAAAGATGCAGTATTTTATCTCTATCTATCTGTACCTGTTTAACGTGCTTAATCCTACATAATCTTAAACCACCGAATACATTACCTAATTATTTATTTTATGTACTGCATGCCATAAGATCGAATCAGAAATGAGGAGATCCGTAAACGAACTAAAGTCGCTGACATAGCCCGACGGATTAGCAAGCTGAAGTGGCAATGGGCAGGGCACATAGTATGCAGAACTGACGGCCGATGGGGCAGCAAGGTTCTGGAATGGAGGCCGCGTACCGGAAAACGCAGCGTGAGACGTCCACCGACAAGGTGGACCGACGACATCGTAAAGGTAGCAGGCAAGCGCAGGACCTTAACCTTAGCATAAATTATTAAATAAACTTATTTTCTAGACGTTATCTGAACAAAATGCCGAAACATTATGCAACTTATGAGCCAGCAAAAACACGGCAATTACAAATAAATGCGAGTTAATTAAAATACTCTGCCTTCGATGTTGCCGGCATTTTTTAAGTTTAGTTGCGCAATATTAATAGTTCAAATACTTTTGGTAATAAGGTGGACCGACGACCTCATAAGAGTAGCAAGAAGGCGCTGGATGCAGGCCGCTACCAACCGGCCCGCTACCAAATGTGGAAATCATTGGAGGCCTATGTTCAGCAGTGGACGTCCGATGATGTTGAAATACTTATTTATTCACTTAGAACGTTTACATTACTTTTTATATTATTATAGTAGATTGGGTATTGAAGCTGATAATTTTTGACAAATGCTAAGAGACTCTTCCCCCTAGCAAGTTTATTCAGACATTAATCTATATGTTACGGTCAAAGTGATAAATGTGAAAATTATGAATAATCGCCGGTTATTATGAATAATTACCGCATGATTTGGTTAATGTGATTAATATGAGGTCATTTATGTGTGTATAAAACTAAATAGGCGGCTTAGGGGTGGCCCAAGGGCCACCCCCGCCGCACCTTAACCTATTTTTCACTTTAAATCAAAACATTATGTTATAGGCATCATGGAAAAGTAATATTATGCAAGAAACATTCCAAACTCATTATGCCAAATTATATTAATATATGATATCAAAACGTTCAAAAGTTTGGCTGTACACGAGCACGTACACAAGATGTTGTTCTCTTTTAAGAAATTTGTTAGTACTAAGGTTGAATTATTAAATAATCACTGTTAAATGTGATTGATTTATCACTTTTACCGCGACTGTCGGTAATTATTCATAATAACCGGTTATTATTAATAATTTTCAATTTATCACATTAACCGTAACATATACATACTTCTGTCTAGGTTATTATTAAAAGAAGATTTAAAATTTCACTAAGGAACCCTAAAACCGCGGGTGGGTTAGCAAGTCACGATAAATAGCCAGTTCCTTTGCAAATCCGCTAAACGCTCAACTCAGTCAAGACAGCCACAGTATACATTAATGCAGTATACTCATAGGCTTGTGTAAGACATATTATTTTTATTCTACCTGTATCATAACATAAGCTGTATGTTTTCCTAATAAAGAAAATAAAAAAATAAAAAAATATTCATACCGGATTGCTGGAACTCTTTGATTAAGGGAATGGGAATGTAAATCTCACTTCTAACTTCGGCCTGATCACTCTCTATCAAGTGAGTTGCAAGACAAGTGCTTTCCCATCGATAGATTTAATCGTAATCAGATCATTTATAGCATAGTCCTATTGCAGTATGCCCGTCCACCCACAAGGTGGACCGACGATATCATAAAGGTAGCAGGGAAGCGCTGGACGCAGGCCGCTACCAATCGATCAACATGGAAAGCATTGGGGGAGGCCTATGTTCAGCAGTGGACGTCCTATGGCTGAAATGATGATGATGATGATGATGATTGCAGAATGAAGACTCTTTTTAATTTTGATAGAGCCAAATGAAGGATTTTACCTACATCCCCCACGCTACGGTATTTTGCATATGAATTCCTAAGTCCGCTTTTACAACAACCACGAATAGAGTGCTGAAACCATTAGCTATAATTTACTCGTATCAAAAAGTAAATAATAAATTAAATACATACTATAAAAATGTGGTTTAATAAATTAGACTTACTGATTTCACTCAAGCTGTGGCTAAACGCTCAACTTAGTACAGTCAACCGCGAATATAGCTTAAAAAAGGACGACGCTAAATTGCATCCTTGCAATTTTCCTTCTCTATTTCAATACACACCTTAGTACCCAGCCATAAGGTTCAAATTTGTACTTAGTTAAGTAGAAAAGTACTTAGCAGTTCAGCCTAGTCGTGACTTCGATTTGAGTTCATATTTTAGTTTTTAATTTCTTTATTTTGCACTACAGACCGCCTGCGACTGTGTCCGATATACAGGGTGTCCCAAAAAGAAGTGTCAAGCCAAAGCCTAGAGGTAGAGCATCACTAAGGCAACCCCAATCACAGTTTTTAGTTTACATTCGTGTTATTGATGTAGATACTTCTGAATCAGTTAGGCATGTATCTTCAATATTTGCGCCACAGTGACCAAAAAATTACCAGAAATTTAAAACAATCATAACTCAAAAACTATCAAAAATCGCGGAACATTCATAGGGGTGATTCAGGTAGCCCTAGTTTTTTTTTTTTTTTTATTTGACACAAAAGAAAACACAAAAACAGAACAAAGGGACTTAAAACTATACACGCATATTTTGTGCCAAAAAGGCGCCCGCTCAGCATTAATCGAGCCACGCGTGCATGCACGCGTGCCCGACGCTGGTTTTCAGCGGGTGCCTCTCCAAACAACATTTTCAATACAAAAAAAGAAAACATTATACAAGACATTGACAAGAGGGCGCCACTATCTCACCGCACCAATTTTTGCCATGTTGAGAAAATACACTCGTGATGCTCTACCTCTGGGCTTCGGCTTGATACTACGTTTAGGACACCCTGTATTATTATTTTATTATTATAGTGGTGTCCGACTCCAGACATGATTAGTTGTAATGACATTATGGTTTTGTTGGCACAAATAACTGGTCCTGATGGTATTTTTGTATAATAGACCAGAAGATTGCGGTCTTGTCGCGCCGATTTGTGTTATTAGAAAATTGTATAGTTATGAAGTATTACGTATTAACGTTGATATGGTATTTATTGCTTCTTTCCTATGGATTGTTACATTAGCTAGCTGGTTGGTTAAACGGGTGTTGGATGATATTATTGAGAAAAAAAACTTTCAAAATCAGTACACACAGTAAAATCAGATGATATTCATCATCATCTAATCGGAGTTCAGACTTAATATTGTGCTATGTTATTGTGTTAATTGTATTGTTATTGTTTGTTCTCTGTAGCTGTGTCTTAAATAAAATAAATAAAAATAAAATAAAATAAGTCTCACTTCATCATCTTAGGGAGGATCCTAAAATAAAACTCTGGCTGATGTCTGACATTAACCGCAATGACTAAACGTGCCCTCACTCCTAGGATGAAAAATCACTATCTCCTGCTTATTTCAACCAGCTACTTCCAACTTAACCCTCCCCAACCAATCTAACCAGCTTGAGGAGTTTAGGCCAAATGCCAAATCCTCCATTCAAATTCAAATTCATTTATTTCACAGATCATAGCAATTTGCTTCTATTAAAATTGAAGAGAGTCTTTCTTCTTCTTCGAATAAATGACCTAATGATAATAAATATAATAATGATGACAATCAGCTATCTTCTTAAGGTCGTCGGACTATCGAGCTACGATTACCAAGATCTGGCCTCCGATCAAATTAACAACAAAGTTTCCTCGATGAAAAATCAATACATCCACCACAAATCCAAATGCATACGAATTACAAGATGGCGGATACGGAATACACATCAAATGGCGGTACAAATAATCGTTCCGCATTTAGCATCCCTCCATTACTCGATTACTGTAAGTACACGCTTGCATAGCAAACTATGGGATCGATCATAGCGATTTTTAGGGATCAACCGTAGCAATGGAAAAGCCAATAAGCAAATACATGATCAGTAAATAGAACTTCTTTGTACATTCTCAGCAGCACTTTTTTTATCCACAACGAGGAAGCTCTTGGCCTGCATCTGACCTGATGGAAAGTAATGATCAGGCTGAAGGTGGAAGCCATCTTCACCCAGAATCCTCACCTACTAAGGAACTGGTTATATATATATATATAACTTACCTCAGCAGTTTGAACCTGCGATATTTCGCTTGATGGACTATTTTTACCACTGTCATCAATTCTTGATTCTGTGTCGCCCATCATCATCATGCTTTGTAAATAACCCTCTTGGTAGCATAAATAATTCAATATAGTAAGCCAAATGTCTACTAGTCAAGTCTAGTGGTCGAGGAAGATTGAATAGGTGAACCAACGACCTGGTGAAGGTCGCGGAAAGCAATTGGATGCAGGCAGCGCATAACCAGTCATTGTGGAAATCCTTAGAGGAGTCATTTGTCCAGCAGAGGACGTCATTTGGCTGAAACGAACGAACTGTTATGAGCCTCTGGGGATTTGGGTTTTTAAAAAAGAACACGAGATTAAAAGGATAAGACAGCCGTCTAGTTCGGATGGTGGAATGAGACTAACTTGGAGATGCGAGGTATCGCAGGCTATGGATGGAAAAGGATGAGTCGGCAAAAGGCGGAATGTCAAGTAAGCAATATAGGGTGCGAGGGCTATCTGTAACACCTCCCGGGGGTAGACTAAACATCGGGGTGAAATGAGCGATGTTTAGGAAAAAACGGAAAAGGTAAGTATTTAGGTTTTACACATTTCTGCGTATACTAGGAGATGGGATTTCTTCTGCATCAGGATGACGTTTAATGATCTTCAAGGGAATGGCTGGTTCGGGAGTTGGAGGAGCTGGAGCTGGTTCTACAGGTAAGTTTTCAGGATTGGCGCGAGAGGATCTCGGGAAAAGGTAAGTTAGACGGCTGCGCGATTTAATGCATAAAAACATTTTTAAAATGCAAAATATTAAAATTATACATATAACGATTATGAGTGTAATCGAGTAATGAGTTTCGTATTTAATAAGGGGATGTTGATTTAAAATTTTATCAGTTTGGTCAGATATCGACCTTAATTTTGATTTCGTTTCCAAAGTAAAAACATCTAAATCAATATTTTGTAATTTCAAGGGGACTTCATCATTACTGATTACATTTATAAACTTATCTAGGGTACAACAAGATTGATTTATAATATTAAAATCTGGTTGAATTACAGTAGTGTTGATTTTTACATTATTAAATTTAGGTATTAATTTCGTACTTTTACAGTAGGCTATACAATTGTTTGGTATTGTAAGTATTCCTGTGCCAATGATACTTATTTCTAGGATTTTCTGATTTGGGCATTCTATATATAATTTGGTAATTTGGGATTGTACATATATCCAATTATTATTGTAAAGTGGTGTCCATAAATCTATGTTTCCGTGGACGAAATCGGTTTGACACTGCACTGGTATAGTTTTTATTACACTGATCATTAATTCACTTTCACAACTTGGATTCGCACTAACGGGGAACACAGTCATGACGTCGCAGATGTAGTCGCTCGGGCTTATCGCTATGCATTCCTTCAGTGAGTCAAGGTTACAATATTCCGATCTGTCCTTGGTCATTGCTATGTATCTGTTGCTAGGTATTATATAAGTAAAAGAATTATGTTTTAACTTATCATGTGGTGTAGGCAATGCTATACTATGGTACAAGTTAAATTCTCTCGGAGAAACTAATGGTATTCTTAATACAAACACAATCTTGTTGCTTAAACTATAACATACTATACTAGAAACATTCAATAATAGGTGAATGTTATTTAATGCTAAATCTACAGGTAATTTATAATCTACAGGTAAGTATCGGTAGTTACTGACAATTTCATCATAAAGCTGCGCGGGAGGTAATATGGCCGGGTGCAGAATGTTTTGATTACTAATCATGATCGCGTTTGTTATGTCTTCCAGTCGAAACGATAACGTTAACAATGAAGCTTCTAGACTATTCAAGATTGAATTGATATTTGCTTTGATAGTTAATTCGTTAGAAATTAAAGTAATATTTTTCAATTTTAAAGAGAAATTGTCAATAGCTTGGTTAAGGTTGGCCTCGTTCTGTTTTATTGAATGTAATGTTTTATTAAATTGAGATAAAACTGAAGAGGTGACTAAGATATTTTCTTTAATTAACGATGCCAATCTTTTCTCGTTATTGTGTACATTTTGGATGGCGCTATCGTACTTGATACCGTCATCTTCGCTCAAAGTACCGAATACAATTTTGGCGAGAGAGCCAATACCACCTATCCATGCCCCTCTCTTAAACCTTTTTTCCACTAGGTGAGAAATAGCAGAGTATTCAGAAACTAAATCGTGATATCTAACTGTTAATGGTTCTAAAATATTATGACATTCTAAACTATGATTGGTTTCTAATTTAACTTGAGTACAAATAAGCCGAAGTGTACCCAATATAGAGTTAATATTTTTGATATGCGGTTCGATATATGATATATCGATAGGCGTTATTACGTCTAAATGGCTTACGCGAATTTTGAGTTCACCAATTGGATCAAAGTATATGCCAGAACTGGAGTCGATTTCTTGGACGAACTCCGGGTGACCTTGGGCCAATATGCTGTAATAAAAAGAGACATTCTGTTTGATTTTTTATTTAAACTTCTATTGCTACTAATGTACATAAGGTATAGTGTGTATATAAAGTATAGTGTGTATATAATGTATAGAGTGTATACCTAATCTTACCTGTAAAATAGAATAACCTAGGTTTAAAATAATGTAAATTAAAATCAATATAAAAAAAAAGACAATTAAGTAATATTTAGTTGTCTTGGTTTTCGACAGGTTTGACTTCGTCGAAATGATGTCTTACGTGGCGTCTGTTTATCGATAGTGATAAGGTATGGTTGCCATGTACCTTGACAACTTTGTATGGGCCTTTCCATACAGGGGACAATGCCTTACGCATTCTCAAATGATTTTTTAACATGACGTACTGGCCTACTTTGTATTGTACTGGGCGAGTACGGGAATCATAATAAGTTTTCGAAATGTTTTTTGATCTGTTAATGAACTCTATGGCTTTATCTCGGGTGTGTTTTAACCGATGTTGAAGCATTTTAACGTATTCTGGATACGTGGTGTTAGAGCTGTCATCGTATACTGAATCCGGTATACGAGATTTATATCCAAACAATAATTCGAATGGTGAATAATGTGTTGTCGAATGTACGGCTGTGTTATATGCGAGCATTGCTGTATAGACATATCGGGGCCAATTATCTTGTTTGTCGTTGACGTACGACTTTAGATATTCTTTTAAGGTTGAATGAGATCTCTCTAAGGCACCTTGCGTTTGAGGATGATAGGGAGCGGACCACAGCTGTTTCGTTTTTAGGAAATCGCAAGTTTTCTTGAATACTTCGGCGGTGAAATTGGTACCTTGATCGGTAAGTATATATTTTGGAATTCCAAATAATGAAATAAAATGTAGGAGGCATTCACATGACTCCTCAGCAGTATTACTACGAATCGGGTAAGCTATCGAGAATTTGGTAAGGTCATCTTGCATAGTCAGGATGTATCTAAGTTTGGCTGCGCCGGATTCTGGTAGGGGTCCTACTATATCAATGGATAATCTCTCGAATGGGGAAGTTGAAGTGGATGTTATTATCATGGGCGCTCTGTTAGTTTTTCGTAGGGCTTTGTTTGTTTGACAAGATGTGCATTTTTTAATGTAGTTTTCTATGTCGCTACGCATATTTTTCCAATAGAATCTTTCTTTTATTCGGTTTAACATTCTAATAGCACCTAAATGTCCGGCGATGGGAATGTCGTGGTTTTCTTTAAGGATTTTGGGAATTTCACTCAGCGATGGATATATAATGGAATCATGGTAAATATGGACTCGGATATTTGTTCCATTGAATAAATAATTGAACATATTGTATATTTTTACAAAGGAATGCCTGTCAAACGGATTTTTAAAATCAGATGTACTTATTTCGTTTATTGTGGGGTATGATATCATTATTTGGTCACGTGCATATTGCAGAGATTTAAAAATATCGGAGTAGGAGTAATCATCAAAGTGATGGACTTTCGTGAATAGGAACAGGTAAGTTTTGTTCTCGATTGTAAGAGGTAAGAATGTGTTTAAGGATCTTTCTAATTTCAGGAATTCACTGCGTTCGGGTTCTGGACAATTATCAATAATTTCTTGGACATAGGGCATGGAGTCATCCATGTCTATTGAGGTAGGTACAATGATCAACTTTTGGATTCCCTTTAAGAGGGTTTCATTATGTTCGGTGATTTGGGTATCGTGTGACTTCGCAGGTGACTTCAGGAATTTACTATAGGTTTCGTCGGACACAGGTAAGGTTTCAGCTGATGGAGAAGGAGCATCGTGGCAAGAGGAACTGGGAGAAGGTAGGTTTCCAGGTGTTGGAGGATCTTCTAGATCGGGTAAGTTTGGAACTGGTAAATTCGATTGCGTTTCAGGAATAGGACTGGAGGGTTGCGCTGGATTTTGTAAGTGATTTTTATTTTCAGGGCTTGGAGCAGAAGGCTGCATCACAGGTAAGTCGTTGATAGGGCTATATTGGAGGTCGATTTCACTGTCTCCTTCCAAGAGGTCGATACAGGGCATGCTGTCGCCTTCTTCGGAAAGAGCGGGGAGTTGAACACTTAGGTCTTCGAGGGTTAATGGGCTGAAAGGGAGTTCATCGTCTGCAGCAGGAGGATTTACTGGATTTTGTCCTGGCGACGGATTAGGAGAGTCAGGGTTGTTCGTTTGGTCCACTGGATTAGTAGGAATTACAGGATTTACAGGATATCTGGAGAGCGCGTCAGCGGCGGAGTTTAATTTGCCTTTACGGTAAGTAATCTCATAGTCATACTCTTCCAGTTTTAATCTCCATCTTTGGAGTTTGCTGCTAGGATCTTTGTGGTTGAATAGCCATTTTAGGGGTCGATGGTCGGTGATGATGAGGAATTTGCGTCCATAGAGGTAGGGACGAAACGTTTTGCAACCGTATATTATGGATAGCAACTCTTTTTCAGTGGTGCTGTAATTACATTCGCTTTTGTTGAGGGTTCGTGACGCAAAAGCGACTGGTTGGTCTTTGCCAACAGGACCCTGGGATAGGACGGCACCAACAGCGTGGTTGGACGCGTCGCAGGTAAGTATGAATGGCTTTGAAAAATCTGGATATACAAGGAGTGGAGCAGTTGTTAGTTTATGTTTCAGGGTATCGAAAGCTAGTTGCTGTTGATTCTCCCATACGAAGGGTGTATCTTTTTTCAGCAGACTAGTAAGGGCCTTGGCAGTTTTAGAAAAGTCGGGGATAAAACGTCGGTAGTATGATACAAGACCGAGGAACGATTTGATGTCTTTTGGGGTTTCAGGAGTTGGAAATGCAGTTACAGCTTTGACCTTTTCAGGGTTTGGCTTGACACCTTGTTCGGTGATGATGTGGCCTAAGTAACAAACTTCACGTCTTAAGAACTCACATTTGTCGGGTTGTAGTTTTAAGTTGAAATCGCGGATTCTCTGGAAAATGGTTCTTAAATTGCTGATACAGGAATTTAGGTCGTGTCCATATGAGACGACATCGTCCAAGTAGACAAAGCATCGGATGCCCTGGAGGCCTGACAAGGCAGAGTTCATGAGTCTCTGGAACGTTGAAGGAGCATTTTTGAGCCCAAACGGCATGCGAGTGAATTGGAAATGCCCTTCAGGGACTGTGAAGGCTGTTTTGGGTTTATCAGCTTCATTCAGCTGGATTTGATGGAACCCAGATGCCAGGTCCAAGGTAGAGAAGTAGGAACTACTACCGAGTTGATCCAATATCTCGGTAATCTGAGGGATAGGGTAAGTGTCTCCGATAGTGATGTCATTCAACTTTCGGTAGTCAATTACCACGCGCCATTTTTGCGTGTTGGAAGCGTCTAGCTTCTTGGGAACGACCCAAATGGGTGACGACCATGGGGAATCAGAGGGTTCTATGATGTTTTGTTCCAACATTTTGTCAATTTGTTTACGTACTTCGGCTTTGTGGATTTCGGGAAATCGATAGGATTTGACGTGTATAGGAATATCTGTAGTGGTTTTGATTTCGTGTTTCAGGGCGTTGGTGTAAGTTAGATTTTCTCCGGGAAGGTGGAAAATGTCGGAAAACTCGGAGCATAGTTGAAAGAGTGACTCTCTTTCTTCATGGTTGAGATGAGAAACACGTAGTTGTTTGAGGACTTCTCCGGTACGTTTATGACAATCTGTCGCAACATTTACGTGGTTTATTAAGGCGGGAGGTTGGTTTGTGAATTCGGATTCGCAATCTAAAGGACTGAGTTTGAGATTCAAATCGGATTTTAAGGTAATAGGGTTTTCTGACGTATTTATCACGGATAGATTTATTCTGTTATTATTTTTGACAACTACTAGGCAATTTGCAACTAATAGGTTATCGGAAACTTTTTGGTCGAGGATTAATCCTTGTTTTATTTCAGGATTCGATACTGAACATTCAATAATGGTTTCGGTTCTGGGAGGTATAATGTAGGCAGGATCATGAAAATGTAATTTAATGGACGTTTTATTGAGGTGTAGAAGGTTTTTGTTATAATTGATGCTGCAACTATGAGCATTGAGCATGTCAGAACCGATTATTCCATCGTAGGGTAAATGTATTGCGTCTATGACATGGAATGAATGTGATACATTTAATTTGGGAAATTGTAATTTCAATTGGAAGTGACCTCTGGTGTGGATTGTTTCTTCAGCAGGGTCAATTCCTTTCAATTGGATGGTTTCTTTGGTGAGTTTAGGATGTTTTTGGATACATGAATGTTTCAGCAGACTTACTGAGGATCCTGAGTCGACTAGTAATGATAATGGGATGTCGGATACAGAGGATTTTACTAGGACATGAGGTAGTAATGTCTTTGCAGGATTGTTGATGATTTCGAATATATTCGATTTAGCAGGATTTGGCAGGTCAACCTTGATAGGCTGCTGCACGGATACAGAGGATTTAGCAGGTTTTGGCAGGTCAACCTTGATAGGTTGCTGCACGGATACAGAGGATTTAGCAGGTCTTGGCAGGTCAACCTTGATAGGTTGCTGCACGGATACAGAGGATTTAGTACATTTTTGGGTGTCGATTTCACAATTGTGAGGTCCCGCACGACACCGGGACGAGACGGTTACTCGTTTTTTGAGTGATTGTCGACGGTATCATACCCGTCGGTTGGTTCGGACGGATATTCGTCATCGATGGGTTCCGATGATTCATCGGACACGAAGTGAACTCGATGGGATGGTCCGGGCTGGTTTCGATCAAAGTTACGGAAACGGTTATTATTAAATTCCCTTTTGCGACATTGCTCCAGGGTGTGTCCTGCGTTTTTACAATATCTGCAGAACGGACGGGAAGAATTGTTGTTGGAATTGGAATAATTGTTGGAATTGGAATTGTTGTTGGAATTGGAATTGTTGTTGGAATTAGAATTGTTGTTAGGCCGGCTGGGGCCGAAATTTGATCTTTGATTCGATTGGTTAGAAAAGTTTTGGTTACGGTTACGGTTAAATTGATTTGGATTTGGCCTGGATAGCGCCTGTTGGATTCTTTCTTCGGATATAGCAATGTTAATCGCTTCGTTTAGGGATCGAGGCGATTTGCACCTAACGAATGTGGACAACCGGGGCAATAGGCCCATTTGAAAATGGTGGAGGGCAAGTTCCTCCATTGCCGCGGTTCTCCCAATCATCTCTCGGCTTTTGTGTCCGTGTGAGATCGAAATTTCTGTTAATAATTGGGACAAACAGGTCTCAATTTTTAGAGCGTACTGGCTAACAGGTTCAGTCGGGTTTTGTTTGCAATCTTGCAGGTCAGTGAGGAGGTGCGCGTAGTGTTTCCTCTCACTGAACTGGGTTTTGAGGAAATCTTTTAGTTGATGCCAGTTGGCGAACTCTTTGATAGAGCAAGCCGTTTCGGCCTTGCCCTGCAGCTGGCATAGAATATATTTAAAAAGTATGTCCCTTTGGGATTCTGATGCTAGTTCGTATGCGTTATTGCAATTTACAAGGAATGAATTTAGTTGCTCGCGGCAACCGTCGTAGGGTTTAATGAATTTGAGTAAGGTGGATAATTCAATTTCTGATTTGACTACTACTGCTGTTTTTCTCTTACTCTGGGATCTAGTAGAAGGTCCAGGAGGGGGTAAATGCTGGTCCTGGCCTTCGTCATCTACGTCTGTTAGAACCACTTCGGGTCTCTCGAATTTTGGACTATTGGATCTCTCTGCCATTTTGGTACAATATTATGAATTAATTCAACAACAAAAATAGAACAACAATTGGATTTAGAATAACACACAAAAAGATTAAAAATTACGATAGCTAAAATCGGACGAGCAATGACCAAGTTACTCACTGGAATGCGGATAGCGCGATAAGGACGATCATTCTCGGAACTGGAAGCTGGAAGTCGCGCTGCTCTCGGCGAAATGTATGCTTGTTGATAAGCCTCGCTCCGTTGCGTCACTGGATGCTCGCTTGCCGGTCGCAGCACGAAATTGTGCGCAACAGTGGGCAAACGGCTGTTCTCGGTGGAGACCGGCTGTGGATGATTCACGCAGCAGTGGGCCTCTCAGGAATTCAGGAACGTTGGAAGACTTGGGCCGGGCCGGAACTCGGTGTGGTATTGGATTATTGGAGGTCCACACAGTGGAGTCGGCGCTTACACACAACACGGCACACACACGCGTCGAGACTGGATTTATAGATTTAACTTGGTTTAAAACTGAACTGTAGACGTTGACCGGGGACTCTTTTTGAATCCCTTTGCGCTGCCACCAAATGTTATGAGCCTCTGGGGATTTGGGTTTTTAAAAAAGAACACGAGATTAAAAGGATAAGACAGCCGTCTAGTTCGGATGGTGGAATGAGACTAACTTGGAGATGCGAGGTATCGCAGGCTATGGATGGAAAAGGATGAGTCGGCAAAAGGCGGAATGTCAAGTAAGCAATATAGGGTGCGAGGGCTATCTGTAACAGAACGGACGACGAGAATCAAACTAGAAACCCTCGATTGGTCTGAATGCAGGCACGGAAAAGCTGCTATTGTCTTAAAATTCTATACGGAACCCATGCAATAAAAGCGTCTCACCCTTACCCCCACGATTGCAATGTACGCAAACCGGTAACAATGGGCCATAACGTAATCAGTGGTCCCAGTGGCCACTGAAAGATAGTATATTCGACCACTGGGTATTATTTTTAGAGAATCCATTGGAGGGCTGTTCGAGGGCTTAATTCATTGTTTTGTAATCCATTGTTTACAAGTCTGGTGTTGTTTTTTTGTGTCTGTCCTGAACTCAAGAACTACTGAACACATTTTGATGCGGTGATAACCAATAGAGAGTTTTTAATAGAGAAGTTTGGGTGTCTTTCTGTAACAGACCGATGAGAAAAAACATAGTTGTTGGAACACTTTCAATGAACATGTATTAAGAGTTTTCGTAGAACATAATGAAAGATGGAATAGGAAATGTAATATCATAGAGACCTGTGGACTGAGTGCGAGTTTACATCAAACGTGCTCATTAAAAAATGTATGAATATTTTATTTTTTTAACGTTTCCCGCTAGGGGCGCTGTACAATCCGTCATACATTTAATGTCATTTTTTGACGCGCTCATTAGTGACCTAGTGTGTGCGTTTTATGTAAACTCACAATCCCTCCCTCTGGTCCAATCTGTGACTATAGTGCAATACAAAAATTCAACAAAATCTGTCCTGTAATTTAAGCGTGACATACAGACAGAAAAAAGAGTTTAGCATTTACAATAATTAGTACGAATCGGTTCCTCCTTCAACCTTAGACTTATTACACTTTTTATCAAATAAGATTCCAAAAATCGTCGCTAACAAATTGCGTACGGTCCGCAAAAAAGGTGGACAGAAACGAGAGAAACTAGTTGAAGTAGTGTTGCGGAAACGTCGATAGTTTCAATATCGATAGTGGACGTTGAAAAATATTTAAGACTAGCTGCCCTGGCGAACTTTTTAATGCCTATGTTCATTAGAAATATTGTAGGACTCTAATGGTGATTTTTTAAATCAGTCTAGTAATGTCGGCCGTTTGGTGTAGTGGTTCGAAACGGATTACTATTCCGGAGGTAGCGGGTTGGATTCCCGCACAGTACAAACATTTGTGTGCATGAACATATTTGTTTGTATTGGACTGGTTGTTTTCTATGTATAATAAGTATGTATTTACAAAAAAAAAAGTATTTAAGTATGTTTATATCCGTTGTCTAGTACCCATAGTACAAGCTTCGCTTAGTTTGGGACTAGAAGCGCAGTGTGATATGTCTAAGGATATTTATTTATTATTATTATTATAGTTTCTGTCTATCTGTCTGTCTGTCTGTCTGTCCGTCCGTCCGTCCGTCCGTCCGGACTCTGCAAAGGTACTACTAAACGGGACCTTGCAAAAAACAGGATGACTCCGTGGGAAAGATCCCTTACGATGGTAATTATTTTTGATTTTATAATCGATAGTGTATCGGCAAGCAACACTAGCCGAAGTAATGGCAGCAAAAAAGGTACGCGCCCGCGAAATTATTATCGGCCTGTCTTGCGTAAGCCCATTACAGTTTAATCAAACAGTTATTGCTTTACATGTTCTGGGCGAGGTACCGTCGGCAAAAGAAATACGACCCTTTTTAACCAACCGACTTCAACAAAAAAAGGTTCTCTATTCGGTTTTTTTTTAAATAATTTAGAGTTAAATGCACATGACGCTGAACCTATCTTTTAAACTAGGTTTTAATTTAAGCCACAGTAGGCCTACTACTACAGTACATTATATCTATGTAGTACCTCCAGTAAGATGAGCGCACCTATTTAGGTCCATTTGGATTTAAAAACTCTTTTAAAAATCATACAATGACCTTTCAGACTTGTTGCTTGAACCTACATTTTAATCTAAGTTTTAATGTATGCCAGTACATTGCAGCTAGTAGATACAGTAACGTAGGTGCACCTATTTAGGCCTATTTGGTTTTAAAAAGTCTTGACTCTAAAAAATGATTCACTGAATATTTTAATCTATATAGTTTTAATAATTGCGCCAATAAATTGTAACTAGTAAGTTGCAATAAGACAGGCATGCCTGTTTATGTTCGTTAGGTAATAATTTATAGGTAGTAAATAAAAAAAATCGTAATAATAATTAAAATAATTATTACGTTAAAATGATAATTGACAGCCAAATAAACGTTATAGCTTTGGCTATTTCTATTGGAAAAAGAAGTGTCTACCATTAACAATTATACTTCTCTTTATTTGTGGTTACAAAAAGCTTTGCATTGTTAAAGACTACATAAAGAACTGTGTAAAATGTCCAAACATATTTTTTTAAACGTTCTTTGATCGTACAACCATTGACAAAACCTGTCAAACTCTATTGACAGGTGACAATCAATTGACAATGCATCAGATGCGTACACGACACTTCGCGCCAATTTATTGTGTTTCGGCCATATCGTAAGCTAATTAAGAAATTATTATCGCGTATGTTTTATTTATTGAAACTAATAACAATTTCAGATCTACCTATGTAGTTACACGTGTAATACATATATCTGATTGTGAAAGTGCATAACGATGTGTATTAAAAGACACTTTAATGTACTTATAAATGTTTTTAATTAAATCTTTTAAAGATTGGATTTGGAATCGTAGATAGTCCGACAACTTAATTATGGAACTTATACAGTTGCAATACATGCGATTTTGCAACAAAAACTAATAAATACACACATTTCTTTTAAAGATGACAAAATGAATTGATTTTGTTACTAACCGTTTTCATGCATGAATGAATTGAGTGAAGTAAGTTTTGATTATTTTTTCGGTATTTCCAATACAATACTATTAGTGAAAAGAAGAATCTAAATACTGAGCGGTCAAAACGATTATATTAATCGATGATATCGAGGCAAGGATAAAATGGAAAATGTATAAAATTATACCCTCTAAAGTATACCAGAGGCAAAATATGGGTGATTCGTCCTACACTCCACATGCTTGCCAGACTAGTTGGGGAAGTCTGATATTCGCAATTAATTTCTCCCTTAGTGGCCTCTAACGACATCCACGGGAAGAATGGAGGTGGTCTTACGCCCGTATTCACAAACGATACTTGCTTAAGTGAAGCAGCAAATCAAACGCACAGCGTTGAATAGAACTTTGTGATTGGTTCCTGTGTCACCATGTGCGTCCACGAGTACTGTGAAACTTCATAGTAATATTTCTGAATACGGGGGTTATTATACTTTGTCAGAATCTCACAGCTAAATAAGGTCCGACGTTTATTACTTCATTTTCCAACTCACCCTTGGCCGATTCTCATTAACTTCTTTTTGTTGCAGCCCAATACATTGTTGCAAAATTACACCTCAGACGTTAAATTTTTATTACTTGATTCTTGGATAGATTAATACAAGATATCGACGTTTAATAATGTTACTTTGAGATTGTACTTTATGTCGGTTTTATAGAGTTGATTTTTGAATGTAAAATATTTAGTTTTCATTAAATTAAAGCTTTTGAAGTTAATTTTATAAATAGCAATACAGACAACAGCAAATCAAACTTAACACTGAGGCATCTTATGAATTCTAATGTAATTGTAATTGTAACGATTTTGCAACAGCAATATAAACCTGATGTGCTGCCTAACTGAGTATTCTTTCATCGGACGAATGATTTTAACTAATGGTTTATATATAGGCTGAAAAGTAAGTTGGTTCAAACTTACTTTGACCGTAACTTTAACAATAACCGGTGCTTTTTGTATGGAGTTTGACAGATTTTTGACGTTTGTTAAAGTCAAAATAAGATGGTACAACTCAGCCTTACAGTAACCTTTTGTGAAAGTGACTTTTTATGAAAGTGACCAAATTTTTCGTGCTGACATTTTGTGAATATGACGTTCTGCGTCTAAACCCTTTTGAGTTAATCTAAAGGCAATTTTTTCTTATTTTTTCTGCTATCCGTACACCAGGGCCGGACGGTATAAATAAGGAAGCCTCTCGCGCTGTTTGTTAATGATGTAATTACACGAGCGAGCCCTGCCCTGGTACCAGCGTTGCCAGTTTTTTTTTCGCCAAGTCGGGACTTTGGTACTTTTTGAGTGAAAATAGCGGGATTCTTCCGTCAAAAGCGGGACATAGTAAAAAAACGTATACAATCAAAGGTTTTCAAATATTTTTTTTTATTTGACTTTAAATTACGTTTACGTGATGACAATAGATAGCAAAATTAGCCATAGAAAATGTATTTTAACAAAAAAATAATATTTTAAATCAGATTTACTCTATCGTTTAATTCGTCTTTAGAATAAAAAAAGAAAAAAATAACAAAAATCGAAATTAAAAAAGTTTTATTCTTTAGAATAATATGGCGTTTCAAACAATAGTCAGTGCCCCGATTACGCTAATTTTAACGTCTCCAATACAGACGCGCTTCTTCGATTCTGCGATACGATTGGTCAAAACAGCTGACGTCAACTGTTTTGACCAATCTGTATCGCAGAACCGAAGAAGCGCGTCTGTATTGGAGAAGTTAAAAATTACCGTAACCCGATTACGGTAATTTTTAACGTCTCCAATATAGACTCTGGTGAAGTGAGTGTCTCTCTCCGAAAAGCGGGACCGAGCCTGTCCCGCGCGGGACATTTAAATTTGATTGAAAAATCGGGACGTCCCGCCAAAATCGGGACGTCTGGCAACGCTGCCTGGTACACTGTGACCAATCGGTAGGCTGGCTCTACCCAGTATTAAAGCCCTAGCTTTATGTATGAGTGTCTTAGATTTTCAATGAGGATTTTTTCGCGATACTAAAAGGATGTTTATTTTTTATTACTTTTATTTTGATCATCATCATATTGTTTTTTAGTAAATGGGTAATCTTAGGCTGAGTTGCACCATCTTACTTTGACTTTAACAAACGTCAAAAATCTGTCAAACTCCATACAAAATACGCCGGTTATCGTTATAGTTACGGTCAAAGTTAGGTGGTGCAACTCAGCCTTAGAGTTTCAAGACGAGAGTGAAGCACTAACAGGACAGATAATATGTACCTATGTACTATCCTAGACTGCATCTCACTTAACGTCAGGTGCGATTGCGGTAAAATACCTGCCTTGTTCTGCATAAAAAACCTTTGATTGGGGCATTTTTTTTTCTAACTAGTAACGTCATTGGACCCGCCAAAAAAATCTAAGTTATATTACTAAAACCCGGACAATGCACCCTATACCGGAACAATACTAGTCTACCTGAAATCAGATTTACTAATTGATTGAAATTAATTTTGATTTGATAACCCTTTTTACCCGACTGCGCCAGAAGGAAGGTTATGTTTTTATCAGATGACAAGCTGTAATATAGGATTGTACATACACATTACACACTAGTACATCATGCACAAGCGCGTACATTGTCCATTTATTAATAGCCAAGTTGATGAGTTACGAGTCGCATACGAGTGCGCGATAAATCGAGCGATCCATAACCGAACCGCACGATAAATCCCACGAACTTAAGTTTGCAGTTTGGGTGCTAAGATGGCGCTGTGGAAAGTTTAAAAAAATACTAATACTTAAAAAGTTACTGGTGAAATAAGAAAGTGACACACACATGTATATGCGGTCTGGGTGATACCTGAAAAAGCAATCCCATCAAAAACAATACTTGTCAAAAAAACCAAGTCTCGCAACTCAGTTGTTCTACGGTAAAAAGTTGTGAGATCCATGTAATACCAAGTCCAGGCCAGGAAATCTTTAACGTTTTACATAAATATATTGACTTGGCCATCGCACTAAATAATTTAATTTACACGTGTTTTCATGCGATGGCCAAGTCAATATATTTATGTAAAACGTTAAAGATTTCCTGGCCTGGACTTGGTATTACATGGATCTCACAACTTTTTACCGTAGAACAACTGAGTTGCGAGACTTGGTTTTTTTGACAAGTATTGTTTTTGATGGGATCTCATTTCTTTTTGTATTTTGTAGACAGCAGTTATGTATCTAGAAAACTGGACCGAAATTGAAAAATTTTACTCGACTTGGCGGTTGCACTACCGTGCCCCCAAATATTTTAGTTTTTCCTTGATTCATACACCAAACACTACTTATATTCCAAATTTGAAGCTTCTAGGTCTGCTAGAAGTGCCTTAGAATTTTGATGATCGGTGAGTCAGTGAGTCAGTGAGTCAGTCAGTGAGTGACAAAATTAAGTAACTTTGACCCGTTATAATTCTTAAACTACTGGTTCAAATTGAATGAAATTTTAAATATACCGTGTCTTTACAATGCCTGCATAGCTAATGAAAATTCAGCCTTCTAGTTTTATCCACAACGAAGTTACAGGCGGTCGAAAATGGCCTGAATTGCTTCGAGAAAAGGATGGTACGGCCGTGCCGCTTTTTTGCTCGACTTGGTGGGGGCACTGCCGTGCCCCCAGATATAGCACATTATCGAGTGTTTTCGGTAAAGTAGAATAAGATCACTCTCACTCTTCCCATTGATGTCGTAAAAACCAACTGAGATACAAAATATCAACAGTCCGTCCGGTCAGCGCGTTAGAAGTATAGGCCAATTCTTCCATTTCATCATTTCAGCCACAGGACGTCCACTGCTGAACAAAAGCCTCCCTTAATGATTTCAATATCACTCACACCTCAGCAATATATTTATTCATCGTCATCATCATCATTTCAGCCATAGGACGTCCATTTGCCTCTGGTAAATTATACTGGATTACACACAAAATGTAATTGTTTGAAGTAGGTTTTTCGTTCCTATAAAACGCAGAAACGACTACTAAATGTAGTTTTCGTTACAATCTTCATAGAAAACAGCAACTTTAAAGAAATGCCTATTTCTTTTATACTGTACACTTTTCGTGAGAAATGATACCTGACTTTTGACAATAAATAGTCTTTAAATAGTAGATTTGGGATAGTAACATCTTAGTGGCCTAAGCAAATCGCGTGCCTACCAAAGTTAGGCCTCGACTACTCGACCGTCTATCTCGTAGCTTTCATATTGACAGTTCTGTACGTGTCACATTGTTACTATAGGTACCCTTATCTTGTTTTCTTCAAATGATTTGTGAATTGGAGTTACTTCCAAAGTTTATATTTAGGCTACTTTATTTTAATTTATTTTTTACTAGCTTTCCGCCTGCGTGAAATTTTGTCTGTCACAGAAAAACTTTATCCCGCGCTTCCTTGTTTCATAAACCGTGATAAAAACTATCCTTATGTCCTTTCCCGGGATTCAAACTATCTCTATGCCAAATTTCATCATAATCGCTGCAGTGGTTTAGGCGTGAAAGCGACATAGACAGACAGATAGAGTTACTTTCGTATTTATATTATTAGTATAGATTATGACCTTAAACTCTCTCTCTCTCTCGCACGAATAGTTGTGTTCTTGAAGTAACAAACTATAATTTTAATAGTTTTTACTTGAAAAACACTTAAAATCATGCTTTATCCATCACTAGCATTTAAGTATTTCACAATTAACAGCCTGACAGTTAGATTTAATTTCCAAGATGAGTTTTTCGTGAAACTGTTGGTAACTTACAACGAATTCTGTTACAAAACTGTCATTATTTTTGTCTAATTGTTAGAGACGATTTCCCATGGATGTTGTAAAAGGCGACTAAGGGACAAATATGCGAACATCAGGACTACCCATCTATCCATCCATCTTCTTTTTCGTCGCTAAACTCTTGCCTGAGTGGTCGTGGTCGTCACACCCGGCCCGGTGGCAAGCCTCACAATCCGTCGCCATTCCTCCCGCACTGCAGCCTTTCTTGTGCACTCGTGGAGTGGACCATTGAGTGCGGTTTTGACCTGGTCAGTCCAGCGCATGGGCGACCTGCCGCGCGCTCTTGTGCCCTCAACCTTCCCCTGCACGACAAGTCGTTCAACAGAAGCGACGTCTCCACGTGTAATATGGCCACAGAAAGTGATAATATTGCAGTGGAGACTAAAATAATGACCGGATAAAAATGTCACGTTGGAGTTACGTCGCGTTACAGTCACGTCGACTTCATGCTAGAGCCAAAGCCTTCACTAATAAAGCTGGTTTAAACAAACCCCATACAATATCGAGTACCTTTTGTGTAAAAACGCTGACAAGAGAGACCCTTAGCTGGAGTGCCTTTGTCCTCAGTTTTTGAGGAGTTTTCTTTATTAACCTCTAATTTTAAGCCTCTCGACTGAAACAAGGACTTTCAGCTTCATTCTGAAAAGGTATTCAAGTTTAAAAATGTATCAGAAAGTATACAGTCTTTGATCTTTGCTCTTTTGTTTCGCTGCTTTCACAGACTCAATTATGATTTTTCTTTGGAAAAATATTGGATACTCAAGTACTACTACTAACTTTAGGAAGAACTAGATTCCACTACCTTTTGCTTGTTAGATAGAAAAGCTTTTATCATGCTAACATCAGAAGAATGTGTCTCCTAATGTTAAAAAGTCACTCATAATACTATGAGCGTTCATTTCTTCTTCTTCTCAGTCGTTACTAGAGAATACAATCCCGGGATCCCGATTCCCGGGATCCCGGGATCCCGACCGTTTTCTGATCCCGAAAATCCCGGGACTGTACTTGGCTAATCCCGGTATTTTCGGGATTGATATAAACAGGTCTATTTTGCATTCTACGATCCGTTGCTCCTTGACTATGACCGTGCCTAGATTATACCTTAGCATAAAATTATATAACGATAAAAAACAAACCTAAGGTACGATACGGATACGGACTATACATACAGGTACGGCCCTAATAATCTTTTTCATAGACCTTAGAAGGGACTTTCCCACTCGGAATACTTCAATAAGTTAATTCCCCTTCTCAAAAGGTAACTCCCCGACGAGCTAATAGGGGCCTGTTTGAAAATGGAGGAGTTCGTGGATATCACTTAGAATTAGCATATAAGTATCTATTTATTCATAGCTCCAACGAGTGTAGAACCCGAGCGAGCGTTTTCAGCTGCTGCTTTTGTTGGAAATAAATTACGAAGCAGGCTAGGAAGTCAGCATTGGATGCTTTGATATTTTTAAAGAAAGAAAGAAGAAAAAAAATATTTAGTTATTTAAGAGTCGCATCTCAAACTAATTCGAAAATTATAAATAACTTGAAAATTCAATTCCCGCCTTAGGCAGTTCGAATTTTTCAAGTTATTTATAATTTTCAAAAAAAAGAAAATATTTATTTGGTATCAAAGATATTACAATACAGATTTCAATATTTCAATTACAATATTTCTAAGATTCTTATTCCGAAATTCTAAATAGGGCTTTTGATTTGTATATTTTTTTATTTTATTTTAGTATTATTGCAACTAATAATATTTAAAACATTTTTTTAAGAAATTATACTACCCAATTCCCACATAAGGCTGATCCCGGGATAGTCCCGGGATCCCGGGATAGTCCCGGGATCCCGGGATTACCCATTAAAAATCCCGTAATCCCGGGATTGAAAAACATGCTCGGGATTGTATTCTCTAGTCGTTACACTCTCGACAGAGTGGTCGTGGTCGTCAGTAGGCCTAGGATGAGCGTCGCGATAAACTTTTATCGCGCCTTTTTATCGATTTTACTCGATTAAACCATACATTATTGACTTCTTAAATCATCGATAAGATCACGGTGCGCATCCTAGCCTAGTGGGATGTCCGCCATCTTTCCCTGTTGGTGGTTTACTCGTAAATTTCATCATCATAGGACATAGGACGTCCACTGCTGAACATAGGCCCCATGCTTTCCATGTTGCCCGGTTGGTAGCGGCCTGCGTCCAGCGCCTTCCTGCTACTTTTACGATGTCGTCAGTCCACCGGTAAACGTACATTTAGCCTAGGCGCAGACCATCGATTTTTCGTCGGCCGATAGTTTAGTCGGGCAGTTGATCAGTATGGGCATGTATGGAAGTGCGCACATTACACCGATTTGATTTGGCCGATTCTTCATACAATTTAAAATCGGGCCCAACTATCGGCCAACTAAAAATCGGTAGTCTGCCCCTAGTCTTACCAGAGTAAATACAAATGAGTAGGTTATCTTCATAGAAACGCACCGAGCGCGGTTTGTATGTGAGCGCGCCAATATTACGTATGCTGCGATAACCTACTCATTTGTATTTACTCTGGTCTTACCATCCGAAAATTCTTTAACGGCCTACCAGTCAAAATTTTACAGCTACGCCTAGGCTAGAGTGACAAGAATTAATACTCTGTCAATTTATATATTAAACATATCAATAAGTAAGACAAGACGTACTCAAAGGCATTCTGGCAAAAAACTGATTCTTCAGGCTAATGGCCTCACTTTGAAATAAATTACGAATGAATATACTTCTTATCACTACCAGTTAAGGTACATTTTGAAGTATACTTCAGGAAGCACGTGGTGAACTCGATCTGATAAGCGGACAAAAAATGAAATTAATTACCTAATCTAAGACAACCGTTTTCGTTACAAAAAATGTAAGTAGATATTAAGTAATATTGAAGCATTGCGAGTGTCTTCAAAAGAAATATGATTTTGTACTTCCAAATCGGAGGGTAGAATGTTTTAAGCAGTTGATTAAGTAGATGGCATGTCAGACAATGTGGCGGTCTTTGAAAAAAAAGTAGAGGGATTTTTTCCATGATCAATTTATTTCCACTTAAAAGTTGTATTACTTATTTCCAAGAGGCTGAATTGTACAGTACACGTACGTGTACCCAACCTCACAATATAGATAGTTATTTATCTTTTTGCGCGAATACTTAATAGGTACATAGTAATTTGGATCATCATCATCATCATCATTTCAGCCATAGGACGTCCACTGCTGAACATAGGCCTCCCCCAATGCTTTCCACGTTGATCGATTGGTAGCAGCCTGCGTCCAGCGCTTCCCTGCTACCTTTACGATGTCATCGGTCCACCTTGTAGGTGGACGTCCCACGCTGCGTTGTCCGGTACGCGGCCTCCACTCCAGAACCTTGCTGCCCCATCGGCCGTCAGTTCTGCGTACTATGTACCCTGCCCATTGCCACTTCAGCTTGCTAATCCGTCGGGCTATGTCAGCGACTTAGTAATTTGGATACTTACCACAAATTACGGTAAAAAAAATAGCGATACTTGTCTTAAGTAATAAAGTGTTCTATCTATCTACTTGTAAACTTTAAAGAATGATATTTGAATTGTAAATGTATGTCTACCTGAGGCATCGTAGCTCCCAATCTATGAGCTGTTTTTGATAAAGTTTATATAAATAATGAGCTGACCCGGCGAACTTTGTTCCGCCTTAATGGCAATAAATAAGCAGACTTTTTTTTATTTCGAACGGGATAAAAAGTATCCTATGTCCTTCTCCTGGCTCTAAACTACCTCCCTGACAATTTTCAGCTAAATCGGTTCAGCCGTTCTTGAGTTACAAGTGGAGTAACTAACACGACTTTCTTTTATATATAAATAATGAGCTGATGTTAATTACGTTATTGCGAATACATTTGTAACTCTACATTATTTGCAAAAGTTCATAAAACCAGCGTTCATAAAGTCAGTCAAAAAACTCGATTAAATCGGCCAACTGGTTTGGGGACCACAGTTATCCCGAAACCCGAATTGTGTAACAGTATACTTACTGACAGTTGGGAACAATGCAGGAATCCGGTTTTGGACTGAAAATGCGGTTTTGAACTTTAGGGTAATGATTGGGTTTTTATAGCGGTCAAGCTGTAGATCCTGGCTACACAGGAGTTGCAGTGGTGGGAACGAGAGGTGGGAATAGTTCCGTTTAGGGTAATGATAAATTGATCATCATCAGATCATTTAGGAGTTGCATCACCTTATTTTTACCGTGACAATAACAGTAACCGGTGCTTTTTGTGTGGAGTTTGACAGATTTTTAACGTTTGTCAAAGTTAAAGTAAGATGATGCAACTCAGCCCAACGTCCGTATTCACAAACATTACCATGAGGTCTCACAGTGAGCGTGGACGCACAGGGTCACACACGAATCAAACATAAAGCTCTATCAACGCTGTGCGTTCGATTACAGCTTCACTTAAGCAAGCATCGTTTGTGAATGCGGGTGTAACTCTGTTCGTGAGTAGTAAGTAATTTGATTAATTACAAAAATACAGAAAGATTCACACAATTAGGCAGTCTTATCACTCATAGCGATTTCTTCCATGATTCCATAGTCTGTCCAACAAGCTCAAATTATTTTCGGAATCCGGAACGGGAGTCAAACCAGTAGAATGCCTTCGTAATACTTAAGTACTTACTCATAATCAGCTATCACTCCATCTCACTATGAATAAGGACTGGAAACTGCATTGTTACAATTGCAATTAATGTTACAACATCATTACAAGAATCATTGCAGTATAATTTACATGATTTTGGCTTAAAATCTAGTTTTAAGAGAGAGTTCGCTTTGCTTATCAACGATCTACCTTTGTTTAGTGTTTTTGTTTAATAAGTAAAAGTTTCATCATAAAATAATGAATGATTCATGATCTAACTCGTATTTTTATTCCATTTTAAAGTAGCTTATACTCGCAAATTCGGCCATAGGTTTCTATAAAAGTTTGACTAATCGCATATTTACGAGTATAATATGCTGTTTTGATGTTTCATCTGTAACTTTGTAAATTCTTTAAAAATCCCAGGAGTTCCTACATTTATAATAAACAGTACTAATTAATGTTTTCTTTTTTTTTTCAGGTACGACTTTGTTCGTTCGTTTCAGCCAAATGACGTCCACTGCTGGACAAAGGCCTCCCCCAAGGTTTTCCACAATGAACGGTCCTGCGCTGCCCGCATCCAGGCTCTTCCCGCGACCCTTACCAGATCGTCGGTCCACCTAGTAGGAGGCCTGCCCACGCTACGTTTTCCAGCCCGTGGTCGCCACTCGAGAACTTTCCTGCCCCAACGGCCATCGTCTCTACGAGCTATGTGCCCCGCCCACTGCCACTTGATTTTAGCAATTCTGCGAGCTATGTCGGTTACTTTGGTTCTCTTTACGTTACTTTGGTACGACTTTGATTATGTTCTAAATTTTTTCAACAAATAAAATAGGTAAGTACGTAACGTAAAAACATACTATTATTAAGTGCGAAGCGGTAATTATCTAATAATTCTTTATACGCCAAAGTATAATTATGTATTCATTTAAAAGGTTAAAGAACGCTTAATCCGATCCTGTTTTTGTGTACACAAAAACTAAATCTGTATCAAGAATGACATAATACTTATATTTGTCTTTGACTAAACGTAGACAAAAACTAGACTTTGATAAAAACAATAATTATTCATTGATGTGGAGTGGTTAATATTCACGCCTCCAGTGTCAAGAAAACAAAATCTCTCAACGTGAAGGTTCCAGGTTCCATACCCAGAGGATACACTTTGTTTTTTTTTAATTTAAAAATAACTTGAAAAAATCGAACTCGATCTTTCGCTTGCTCTTCCATCTGAACTACTCAGACACTGGATGAACCCATATTAATTTCACTACGGTCTGTCATCATCATTTCAGCCACAGGACGTCCACTGCTGAACATAGGCCTCCCCCAATGACTTCCACATCGCCCGGTTGGTAGCGGCCTGCATCCAGCGCCTTCCTGCTACCTTTATGAGGTCGTCGGTCAACCTTGTGGGTGGACGTAACACGCTGCGTTTTTCGGCACGTGGTCTGTATGTTTTTGTGTTGATTATGAGTTATTTTCCACACAATTCGGAAATTTCCGAAGGTCAAACGGGGAAAACTAGGCCACTGCGTCATTAGGCTTTGGCAAACATGTTTTGCAATGTTTGTACAAAATCCGTGCGTGACATTAACAACTATGCCGATTCAAGTTGACAATAAAATATCCTGTTTAAATATTTTATTTGGTAGTTTATGTGCCAGCGAACGCCAGCTGCAGTCCGTCAGTGAATCCTGGAGTATAAGTTGATGAAAATGATCAAGTATGAAAGATAGCAAAAAAAAATACACTACTAGCTTTCCGTCCGCGGCTTCGCCCGCGTGGAATTTTGTCTGTCACAGAAAGACTTAATCGCGCGCGTCCCTGTTTCAAAAACTGGGATAAAAACTATCCTATGTCCTTTCCCGGGACTCAAACTATCTCTATGCCTTTCATCAAAATCCGTTCAGTGGTTTAAACCTGCATGCAAGACAGACTTTAGATTAGCGTGGATTAGCGGTGACTGGTGAGGTGTGCTGAATTTTGTCAGTGTGTGCGTGCGCGCCGCATACGTATTGGCGCGCGCTCACATACAAACCGCGGTCGGTGCGTTTCTATGAAGATGACCTACTCATTTGTATTTACTCTGGTCTTAGCCTTTGGCACTAGTCCCAGTGCGTGCGATATCAGTCCCATGTTTTATTCATAAGTATAAAACCACAAATAATGCTCCTTTACTTTTTTAGCTTTCTATTTTGGGGTGTAGTAAATTCAGTTGTTTGAAAAGTTGGATAGGTTTTGTTCAGGTTTCTTAATAGTGGTTCTGTTTGAACGAAACTATGTTATCAGTATGCAAATCTACTTTCCAAGTTTTTCCTGTCGCGACAAAACAGTGTAGAATGTCTGAAAGTTATACTGAAAGATGATAAATAAATAAAAGTATTATGTTTAACCACGGGATAAATACTAGTACTTACTTCGGTTTTACGCAAACAAAATTTGCATCTGTATTCAATTAATAGATCTACAAGCAATACATTTAGAACTTTTCTAAAACATGCTGCCTACCATTTTACATATTTAATTGATAAAAGCATGATATTGCATTAGGGAGTTATTATTAAACTAGCGGCCGCCCGCGACTTCGTACGCGTGGATCCTGTTTTATCCCCTTAGGGGTGGAGTTTCGTAAAATTCTTTCTTAGCGGATGCCTATGTCATAACATCTATCTGCATGCCAAATTTCAGCCCGATCCGTCCAGTAGTTTGGGCTGTGCGTTGATAGACAACTATGTCAGTCAGTCAGTCAGTCACCTTTGAGTTATTATACATAAGTATTATATTTAGATTTACAATGTCACTAATGAAAAGTGCAATATTTTTTTGTATTGTAATGAATAATATGCATGTGGCTTGTTCAAACCATTTTCTGATGTCACTGGACGTCAGTGGGCCTATTGAAGAAAAAAGCACACTTCACGTAAACACAGACCCAAACTACCTTTCCATTAAAATTAATTACTTCTGCAAATAGGCTTTTAAAAAGTGTCTTTACACGTCCCAGTATTATTTTAACTCTACCACTTCTTCGGGGCAGTAAATGGGCAAGTTGTGATTCGTTCGCAAGAATGTGCGAAACGTCCCCTTTCAATAATAACATTTTTTAGTAGACGTTTTAAAATCACGTGCGAATCAACTTCTTCGAGAACTAGCAGTATGAGATTACTAGTTCTCGAAGGAGTCGATTGGCACGCGATTTTAAATACTTTTAATACAGCCAGGCGAAACGCCTACTAAAAAAATTCGCACGAATTTCTTGCGAAACTACTACTAACCCAAGTTGTTGGCCAAATAACTTTTGGAAAACAATTCACACTGATAAAGACAAAATAACATAATCTAGTTCAGAGCATGATCGCACGTAAAGGAGTAGTGGACCTGGGAAGACGGGTCAAGGTGCGGTGTCGACATCGGGGAACTGACAGCTGTGGCGTGTGGTCCAAGCTAAGGAAAACTAGCGGTGTTATTAAATACAATTTACATAAAATAACCACCCACTAGGTGGACCAACGATCTGTGTGCTGACCATGAGTTTACGGTAGGTGCGCTCGCTAGCGACTGCGTAAAAAAATGTCATTAATGGATGACATATTGTGCAGCGCCCCTAGCGGCTACTTTCAAGAAATAAATTCTTCATAGATTTATTTACTAACGTAGACTCATGGTAAGCACACTGGTGAAGGTCACTTACTATCAGGTGATCCGTCTGCTCGTTTGCCTCCTGTCACATAAAAAAGGTCGCGGGAAGCACATGGATGCTTTTAAAGGGAAAAGATAAATAAGTGATCTTACTCGATAATTTCTAAACTATACAAGATATCGAAAAACTGGTTACTGATCCTGAAAGTGCTTCACGAGCTTTATCAAACAGTTTCAATAATAGATTATAGAATGACCTGGATCCACAAGTTTTTGATGTTTTTTATAGTTTAGAAATAAGCGACTGAGATCACTCAGTTTAGAAACAAGCGTCTGCAGGGTGGAGAATGTATGCCAAATCCTCCATTTGTCTAACTAACACAAATTAGAGATGGCAGAACTCATGCAGTGGAGACTAACGCCCGTATTCACAAACATTACTATGAGGTCTCATAGTGTGACAGACGAACCAACCACAGAGCTTGATTCAACGCTATGCGTTCGATTTGCTACGTGAATACGGGCCTAAGTGACCTGATGATGATGTATTAGGACCCGCTACCTCTTACATTTGGACCACAATTACCAATCAGTTTGCGTAAAGTGTGACTAAGCCGAATTCCGAACGAATAAGCTCTAGTATTGATAACAATCTATTATTACCAGGGTGGCTGACCAGGCTCTCTCGACTTGGTCATGTTTATGTACAGTCGAAAATATACTGTGTAATATTATAGTGAGCGTCTGTTTTTTGTTTTTTCACACTGAAACCGCTGGTATAGAAATGAATTGAACTTAGTGAAAACTGATTTAAAAAATTGGAAGTAGTTTTTAAAAGGAAAAGCCACCATTCTTATATTGCTTATGGATTTAAGTTTATACGATTCAAAGGCAAAAAAAGCTTCCTCTAGCTTCAATAAATATTAATTTGGCATAAGCTACGATACATATTTGGTCTATTAAAATCACTTTCCCACTATACAATCCCACCAACTTTCCCACCACTGCAACTCTTGCAAAGACAGGATCTAGTGCTTGGCCTTTAATAAAATCTACCAGAGAATGTTGTGTAGTCCCGGGGATAGCTAACTGTCATGGAACCCGCAACGAAATTAATTAGGAGAATAATTATATAGATTTTATATTACCTGATTCTAATTATAGCATTGTAAGATTAATACCAAGAAATAATAAATTAACAAAATCACCAGTCTGACTGTACAATCATACCTAATTATAATTACAGCGTGTGTCAGGATCTACCTATAGTAATTTGGCAGATATTATCACTATGTCGTTAGGTTTTTGTGTGAAGGGCAAAGATAATAAGGTGTTCGCAGAGCACATCAATCTTTACACCTTTGTTACAATATAGACTCTATTACACGTGTATAAGATGATTCTGTTGAACTTGACGTGCCGTTGGTATTTTTGAACCATTGTAATTTGCAATGACCATTATTTTGTTATTTGAAAATTAAGCTTCTTGGAACACATAAATCCGTTTGTCTTGGCTATTATACTAAACACACGTCTTCCCTGGCTTCACCAGGATTTCGGTTTAGTGTCAAAATTTGTACTCACAGTCCGCTTGCGTAACAATAATGCCCTTTAAAATATTAAGGCAGAGTTGCACCACCTTATTTTAACCATAACTATAACAATAACCCGTGATTTTTGTATGGAGTTTGACAGATTTTTGACGTTTGTCAAAGTTAAAGTAAGATGGCGCAACCGAGCCTAAATCATGTCAACATTTTGACGCGTAATTTCCGAGTTAACAAAACATTACAATTTTATTTTCTGCCCAATTTAACATACATTCAAAGGTCACACAACAATCGAGAGATGGCTGTTGTCGCTATAACAATACGTAGAAAGTGTGGTTTTCTATGACCTACTGTAAAGTTGTTTACACAATAGTGATTACGCAATACCATTATAAACTATTAGCCACTTTCTACGCACCCCCGCGTGTGTACGTACCTTTAGCCAAAGATGTTGCATCGCAGAAGGGTACTTCTTCTTATCGTGTCGACAACAAACCTACACAGTGTCAGCCCAAAATTCCGCTGCAAGAGTGGCGTTTTCAGCAGCATTAATTAATTCCTCCTGCGTCCAGTTGCTCAGGCACTCAGGGCACATCATGTGCTTCATCGACTGGGGAACGAAACCGTACCTGCAGAAAGAAGAAAGGGTACTGTCAATATGACAGAAATTTTGAAGGAACAATTGCCAAACAAGGTAAACCTACGACCTCATAAAGGTAGCAGGGAGGTGCTAGATGCAGGCCGCTACCAACCGGGCGATGTGGAGTCATTGGGGGAGGCCTATGTTCAGCAGTAGACGTCCTGTGGCTAAAATGATGATGATGATACAAGCATATTAGCTCAACACGAGGGGTTAACGAGACTATTAGTAATTTGTGCAATACACTTTAATACCTACTAATATTCCTTTGAAAAAAAATTGGTTACGATTTAATTTTGCTAACAATGCAATTTGCAAGCAACAGTCGCAACGCATCGTGTGCTTTGGCTCTTGAATAACTTAATTACTACAGCTTTCACAATATAGCTGTCACGTGGTACTTTTGTCGCGCTAATTAGGCACAAAACAAAGTCTGTTCTGATCTGTGTTTAATCTTTGACGTTAATAACCCGGCGTTTCGGGGGCGTTCGTAAGTTACAGCCGATGTGGGACGCGCACGCGACGGTGTTTGGGATTAACGCACAATGTACGTGAATACAGTAAAATTAACGGTTCCTATAAAAGAAAAATCATTTAAATAAACGAAATAATTAAAAATAAACTATGTAATCATTTTTTTTTTCTTTTTAAAAACATCAGATTGTACAAGGGGCAAAAGATCTAACTGGGTTTGCCTACAGTCAATATTAGATCAAGCATAAATTATTAGAAATGATAAGTAGCCTACTCAAATTCAAGTTCAAAATATTTAGTCGCCATTAAAAAGCAACCACTCTAATTGTTTATTTTTCATTCACAAGAAAAAGACCACACATCGTGATGTTGGTCTAAGGCTGAGTTGCACCACTTAACTCTGACGATAACCGGCGTTTTTTGTATGGAGTTTGACAGTTTTTTGACGTTTGTCAAAGTTAAAGTAAGATGGTGCAACCCAGCCTTAATATTTTTAAACGCATGTACAAAATTGACGGATGTCAGAATGTAAGATGTTTGAATTTTAATTAGACCTACTGAAATAAATCCCACTACGTCAGATTAAGGGAAAGGCATTTCTAATTCCACCTTTGTTGTAACTGAGGTATTAAATTATTAGCGTATTTGGGTTAGTTAGACGCTGATGACTCAGTACAGCGTATTAAGATAAACATGTATCTTATGTGTTTGGCAATAAGAGCGATTTTGGAACGAACATGTTTGACGTGCGTTTGACAGATTGAGGTCCTGTATTCTGTTGTCTGTGGCTGAATGGAGATTATGTCCGAGATAATATATTCATTGATGCTATTATAAAAGCTTAAGTCTCATCCGTAGCACTTTATAATAACTAACTGCAATGAATAATTAAAACGTTTTGCAGAAACAAATTACCTTCAAATTATAATTTGGCACAGAAAACCAAATGAAGGTTTATCTATTTGCGCCATTAGCGAGTAAAGCTTTTCTAAGATTTGCATTGAACTTGGAACTTATGAGCACATTAGAATTTCTTTTTTTTTTGTAAATTAGCGTCTTTACAATTATTTAAGCTGTTTACGCCAGATCTCTGTGTAACGCAGAAATGTTTAGAAATTGTTTACAAACATAATATTGCTCAACAATAGCACTATTTGTATCCTTGTAAAGGCCTGTTTACACATGCAAACGACACAAACGCCCTTACATGTCCTCTCGGTCATGTATACTTTATGTATATTGTATACATGTGTATACTTAACAACACCTTTTACACAATAAAACTAACTCGATAACCTTGTAATAAGAGAGCAAGGATATGAAGGAAAACATTTATTTATTCAATGCATGTAATTCAATAGCTCTAGGTGGTTATTTAAATAAATAACCCTCCTTCTCGCGCAGTCGGATAAAAATTAACTCTGACTGTGAACTTTTTATTGCTAAACCAATTTTGATGGATATGAAGATGGACTAGTAACTAATATAAATGATAATTATAAACCACGCAGGTGAAACAGAGGGCAAACCCTGCACAGTATAAAGAAAATAAAATAAATAATATACATAAAAGAACATAGAGCCTCCTCCATTTTTTTCTTAATCTGTAAAAAAAATGTGTATCTTGTCGTTGTAATATACAGGATGTCCCAAAATTAGCACGTCACACTGACAATGGAGGTAGCTGAGTCTAAGACGCATCGAACAAGCTTAATATGTCCATAGAAAAGTTTCATAAGTTTTAAGATATGACCAATTTTATTTATTCATGTCCATAGAAAAGTTTGATGAGTTTTTAAATATGATTCATATTAGTTATTAAAAAGAATAGACTTAATATACTTGTTAAATGCGTCTAAAGCTCATTTACCTTTAGTGTCAGTGTGAAATGCAAATTTTAAGACACCCTGTATGCTGCTTTTAAGCAAAAATGTGAAGTTTGATGATAGATACACTCGTAGATGCTATCGTAATAATGGCACTTTTTTGCCATTTCGTCGGCCGTTTGGTGTAGTGGTTCGAAACGGACTACTATTCCGGAGGTAGCGGGTTCGATTCCCGCACAGTACAAACATTTGTGAGCATGAACATATTTGTTTGTATTGGACTGGGTGTTTTCTATGTATAATAAGTATGTATTTACAAAAAAAAAGTATTTAAGTATGTTTGTATCCGTTATCTAGTACCCATAGTACAAGCTTTGCTTAGCTTGGGACTAGAAGCGCAGTGTAAAATGTCTAAGGATATTTATATTATTTATATTATATTTATTTATTTATCATAGCTTTTTAATTCTCTATTAGCATACCTTCAAACGTAGCTATCAAACAACATTGTAGATGAATTGATTATCTTACAACACGCCCTGTATAATCCTGACACACAGCCCATATGCCATTGTGGCCAGTGTGATAAATTTACAACGTCGCAGGCGCAGGGTCGAGATGAAATCTCTTCCTAGGTCGTTAGTCCACGCACTATCCATTCGTTGTCCTGCTCCGGCGCTCTCTAATTGACAAGGACAAACAATTATGTGTCTTATGTTATGTTGAAATATCGCACTGTCACTGCATTGTTGTTACGATTGAGTGCAGTTGATGTTATAGCCATGTGCCACATTTTGTAGAATGAAATTGATTTTAGTTTCAAGATTGTAGCATGTAAGTATTGAAAGAAAACTCTCACTAGATCATACACTTCGTTCGTTCGTTCGTTTCAGCCGAAAGACGTCCACTGCAGGATAACAATTAAATGTCCTAAAATACCATAATATTACAGTAAGTTTCAAAAACCGGAATAAAAACTATCCTATGTCCTTTCCCGGGACTCAAACTATCTCTATGCCAAATTTCATCAAAATCGGTTCAGTGGTTTAGGCGAGAAAGCAAGACAGACAGACAGAGTTACTTTCGCATTTATAATATTAGTATAAGAATTTGACAACCCGACACTTCTCCGCTCCGCTTTAGTAGAAACAGGGCCTTAAGGAGGTAGATAATAAAATTATTATGATTTGATAAGTTTTCACTGATTGTTTTCATAAATAAATACAATCCTTTAAACCAGTCAGAAATTAAATTAAGTTTTTCTTTTCTGATAGTATTTTCATCACTATATATCGATAGATATCTTCTATCTATATATGTATATAAAAGAAAGTCGTGTTAGTTACTTCACTTATAACTCAAGAACGGCTGAACCGATTTAGCTGAAAATTGTTAGGGAGGTAGTTTAGAGCCAGGAGAAGGACATAGGATACTTTTTATCCCGTTCGAAATTTAAAAAAAGTCTGCTTATTTATTGCCATTAAGGCGGAACAAAGTTCGCCGGGTCAGCTAGTATATATATAAAAGAAAGTCGTGTTAGTTACACCACTTATAACTCAAGAACGGCTGAACCGATTTAGCTGAAAATTGTCAGGGAGGTAGTTTAGAGCCAGGAGAAGGACATAGGATACTTTTTATCCCGTTCGAAATAAAAAAAAGTCTGCTTATTTATTGCCATTAAGGCGGAACAAAGTTCGCCGGGTCAGCTAGTAGTCTAAAAAACTCTCAGACAATAAATCATTTAAAAAAAGTTAAACGATTCTACACAAAACGTAGAATCGTAGAGAAACGTACAAACATTACTCTATAGATATCATGGGAAACCAAGAGGAAAGCATAAGTCAAACGAACAATACCCTGCTTTCTTTTCATATCTTTTTGTTCTTAATTGTACGTTGTAAAAACTAATTAAAACCTCTATCTGTTGTGCTCATCTGTCACAACAATGTTGCAAGGTGAAGCGACAGTACATTTTAGGAGTAGGCGCACACCGTTGATTTTTAGTTGGCCGATAGTTGTGCCCGATTTTAATTTGAATGAAGAATCGGCCAAATCGAATCGGCGTAGTGTGCGCACTCCCATACATGCCCATACTGATCAACTGCCCGACTAATCTATCGGCCGACGAAAAATCAACGGTGTGCGCCTACTCTAAATGTAAAGCACACTTGTAGTGGAACGAGGACTGTAGTGTCATATTGCCTACTGGAAAAACAAACAAATAAAATGTGTCTATTGTGAAATCACAGGTACATAAATCAGGTCATAAAGTTTTGTAATAGATCAGCTGTGTTCCGCCACATGGCATACGGTATGGAAAGATTTAAGGTCCCCCTAATCTATGTGTAGTAAAACAAAGTCTTGTGTCTTAGTGTCTTAGTTACACCAAATAAAACTCAAGAACGGAACTTAAACTGTCATTGAACTCTAAATTAATCACAGGAAAAAAGTTCCCCTACCCAAAGAATAATTACATAAATGAAAAAGTCAGAAGCGCAACTCGTTACAATTTCAAAATAAAAATCAAGTCGCATCTGAGATAAAGTTAATAAACCAGTAATCCAGGATTTCCTATCGCCGCATCTGAGTGAGACCTGACTGACATATCCGTAGCTACTGCATTACGATTCACTCATAGTATAAATATGGACAGAAGGCCATTTTTCTGTTGATGCCTATTTTTTTTGTAAAAAGTCTGTAGAATGAAAGTCACATAATTAACTTTTTAAAAAAATAAAACCGACTTCAAATGCGTGAACACAAAAAAAATCTAAAAATTAAAAATATTGCGTATAAAAAAGTTCATCCCCAATTTTCCACCCTTGGGGGTGAAATATTTTCTTCAAATTCGCATGAAACCACCCTTATGATAATACCTATTCAACAAAAAAATAATCGTTCAAATTGATTTATAATCGGCGGAGATATTGCGTATAAAAAAGTTCATCCCCAATTTTCCACCCTTGGGGGTTGTTTTTTCTATTATTAAATTTAAATGGGACCACCCTTGAGGTATTATCTATACGCCGAAAAAAGATTTGTTCAAATCGGTTCATAATTGGCGGAGTTATCGCGTAACAAACATAGAAAAAAAACATACGGGTCGAATTGAGAACCTCTCCTCCTCCTTTTTTGAAGTCGGTTGAAAAGTTGAAATTTATGTTTCGATTAGCACCTAAGTGCCTCCTTAATAATGAAGGAATTTAACATACAATTCATTTGTGAAAAAAGAAACAAGTTTTTTAAAATGTCTTGTGTTCAAAACCAACTTGAAACTTAACTGTTGAGTTTTCATCTTGATGTGTAACTGTAATAAAATGTTTTCAAGAAATCAGGTAGTTGCTCATTATAACGGCATAGTATTGAAGTTCCTTTTAATAAAGTTGCCAAGGCTTTTTTACTCTGATATCAAAATCTATGTGTTATATTGTCTTATATAAATTGTATTCTACTTGAAAGACTTTTATTTTTTGTGTTTTGTCTATTTTTAATACATCAAATAAGAAAGGGATTTCCTGAATGTTATTTTAGTTTAGTGTAGAGGTAGAAAATGGCACGCCTAAAACTTTCAATCAACCAAACCTTCTGTACATCTTTATCTTTTGATATTACGATTATACCATTTTGTTCGTTTTGTTTTATGCAACTTAATGCATTTTAATGACTTAGTTTAACTAAATTACCACACAGCATGAAATTATCATGTACGAAATCGATTTCCGACCTAATATTGAAGTGTTATGATGTTTTAATTATTTTCAATTGAAATATGTATCGCGTAAATTCAAATGACACAAGTAATTTGGGAGTTACTTTAAAATGTTTTTTAAACTACGTGCAATAATTTTATGTTCATTAAATTAATTTAAACTTTTACAACGTTATATTCAAACATTCAAAACGTAAAATTTACAAGTTCCGAATTTATAAATAGTTACCTAATAGTGAAAACAATAATTTCTGTTTGATCCAAAGGTTGTCTGGTAGAGAATTTCATAATATGACATTACGTATGACGGACGTAACCCCTCAAAGAAAGAAAGAATGAAAAAATATGCGCAAAGAAGTTTTAAAATAAATAAACATCAATATATTTTTTGCAAACTGAAATAAAACATTGAGCACAGCTATAAATCTTGCCAAATTAAGAAACACTCTAAGCTGTAGTAATTCACAGTAAATGATAAAATAATTTACCCTATGATATATTTCTACTGTAGATCAAGCTATCAACTTTAAATTACCCACCAAGTCATTAAAAAATAGCAATTGAAAGCATGAAAACCTTATACAGACGTACAAAAGTACAATCAATTTTTTACCACGCTGTGTGAGTCCTACGTTATTTTTTTCAGATCCAACTCACTCAATTACACTCGCGAGCAAAATTATGGAATCAACCTATTCGTTTCGAGTGATTTTTAGAACTAAATGACTATGAAGATTAAATTAAAAATAGTACCATTTTAAAGGTAATATTTTGAAATTTAAATTGATACAATAGATACAACAACATAACCCTCCTTCTGGCGCAGTCGGGTATAAATATACATTCGGTTCCTAAGACCACTCGGAACAAAACATAGGGGTGATTCCACACTTTTGCTCGTAAGTATATTATGAGTTTTTTAACCTTTGCGCAGTCCCATACATATTTCATGAATTTGAAATGTTTTAATTGGAGAAAGTGTACTTTTTTTCGCGAATAACGTGTGCAACTGATTTTGATGGCATTTCAGTTTTTCCTCACATTTTAAGTTGGTTCAATATAAATAGATACATAAATTCATGAGTTTTAAAAAGAAACTAAAGGTTACGCTTAACATGAACAAGTTATTTGCAGTACAATTGCTAATTTAAAGTTTTTATTGTATAAATTGTTAAAAGAAAAACCACTGACTAAGTATAACTGTTTCAATAACATTGCAAACTGTATTTTAAATATACATACTCGTGCACTGTTACGAGTATGTATTTTTATTGTAAGTGTAGTTAACTTATAATTAATACATGAACGCTTGAGTTAATTAAAAATAGACATAGAACACGCCTGCATTTTGTTATTTATTTCTATTAAAATAAAATCACGGATCGTTAAACGAAGTGAGTAGCTAAACGGTTAACAATATGGCCTATTTTACCCGTTCCTGATATAATTTCAGACATGTAAAGCTATCCATCAGAAGAAGATTACCAGTCACTTAACCGTCAGATATCTCTATCTAAGACCAGTGAAACCTAACTTGACAAACTCTACGAGTACACCTTGCCAAAATAATAATATATACGTGCGTCATCAGACAGATGACTTTTTCACAATGTAAGCTATGTATGTATATCTTCTGATTAATTTGGTCAAACTTGACCTTCACTGGTTTTGTTTATATGGCGGTCAAGCTGTAGATCCTTTCTACACAGGAGTTGCAACGATGGAAATGAAAAATGGGAATAGTCCCGTCAGTGCAAGCTATATGGCGACATTTTTATTAATAAAGTTTTTCGTGGGGTATTATTTCCCTGCACTTTAAAATAATTCCCTGCATTTATCTATAAGTCTTTTTATCTGAGCAAAGTCGTCAATAGATTCAGCTTTCCAACGCAATTAATATGTGAAGTGGGCTGGCAGGACGTCCGCGCCATTGCAAAGGACGAGCGTACGCGCATACGAACTATTAAAATGCTATAGGGTTAATAAGACCTAGCACAAACAAATAGCTTTTATATGTATAGGAAAATCATCACTTTCTGATAAATCAAACCAAAATCGTTTTATTATAGGGTTTTCACTTTATGATGTCATCCCTGATCTGATACAAAAATACCAATTTTTTTTTTATTTCTTTAGTACCATAAGTTACATTACATAGGGTCAGGGCTTTCACAAAGCTTTTGGAATGCAAAAAATGCACCCACCCATTTAACACACTTTTTATAATCTCTCAAAACGCGACTCTATGGATTTTGTATGCCAAAAAAATGATTATGACGTCACGTTTCTAGTATTTATAGGATAACGATACCCACTATCCCACTTGTTCCACCCATGAGTTCAGTGCGCTAGTTTTGATTCTAGTATTTACTTTGCTCATTCGTACATTGTGTTGTATCATAATATGTTAACCTACACCTGTGGTTGGCTACCGTCCATTTTTATGCCAAAAGTGGGTAAAGGAAAACAGGAGGCTCTCTTTACAACCGGTTCTAACACAGTTGGTAAGAGGATAAGGTTTAGCAAACGTTTTGGACCTTAGTTCGTTTAGATAACGTTCAAAATATAACTGCTATAATGTTAACATGACTAGTTAAAAGTTAGTTGCAAACTGTGGTTGGTTAGTGTTGTTTTAAATAGTTATACTTAGTAGAAGACAAATAATAAATTATTGTAGAGACAGTAGCGTTACTGGTGAATGCAGTGAGCAGTGCATTGTTCGATTCCTAGTCGGGTCTCAGTTCAAAAAATATTTGCTATTAGATGCCTCGATACTTTGTAATACTTACTACTTACCTAGCATATACAATGTTTCTTACTTCAAACATATTATTATGATGACACTTGGAGTACCTATGTGTATCAGCTCAAAGTGATAAATTAAAAGTAAAATTGAAAATAATGAAATTACTTGGCTCTCAACGAGGTTTGAACCTGCAAACGCTTGGCACTTGGCATGGCCATGGCGCTGAGAAACCAAACTCAATCGTGCTCAATCTCTCTGTGATCAATTTGAACATCGATATTATAATGACCTTTTTTTTAAGTTTTGATTAATATTTTGAGTCTAGGTTCAGAATACAGGCCTTAGTCATCTGACTCTATACGAGTTACCAACGGATTACATGTGACGTGTATTGTAATATTTATTACCATTTGATCCTCTAAAAGTACACATTTCGATTTCTCGTCACGAATGCACGAGGATAAGAGATCGTATGACGTATCCAATAAGAATTTATTTGTCACCCACTTTTATATGAACCTGCAATTATTTACACGTATTTGAACTTTAACACCATAGATTTAGGGTCCAAAATTCAGTTAGACTGCTAAGTTTGTGCACCATTATTCTGTTACAATGTTATTCGTTTTCGATTCTTATTGTCCACTGAATTTGGATTTTATTGCAAAGATGTAGAATCGATTTTGGAGTAACGTTTAGGTTTAATAATAAAACTTTTGTTACTTTTGCTTTCGGATTGAACGGAAACCGTAAAAATATCTGTAAAAGAATTCCTAAGAAGAAAGATTGGAATTCATATGAAAATACATGTTTATGTAGAATACTTTGCAGTCACATGTTCGAGGAAAAATGCATTAAAACTCCACTGACACGAATGAATGAAAATTAAATAATTTGCTTCTTCATTCATCATTCGGTCTGCAAGTGAATGGAACTGCCACAATACATTTGTTTGCCTCCTGTCCCATAAAAAAACAACCTATTTATTATAATACCTAAATATCAACAAAAGATATCGGACATATCTCTATACCATTATATTGCTGAATCCTTCTTACACCATAAACTGACAAAAATAAAAAAAACTTATTTTTTTATTGGTAAGTAATTTCGCCGAACCACATTTTGAAAAATATTTATTACAACGCATCAATAACTTTAAACTTAAAATGTATTTTAAATCTATGCAATTAAATAGGGCAGAAGAAATACACATCATTCTTAAGTCATTAGGCACTATTTGTCACTTACGCCTTTTTACCTACACTTGACATCATATGATAAATATCCTAAATACCACCCCGTCGTTACATTAGACAAGTCCACTTAATCATCATCAAAAGACCATCAGGTGCATATTCCTTTGCGTGCAACAAAAAGAAAAGGTTCTCTTGACTAATATGCATTAAACGCCGTAAAAGGTTGTAAGTGTAAAAAACCTTTTCTAGAGCATTCCAAAGGCTGAATCATGTGTCGTTGACGTAGAGTCGTATATGGCTGTTATAATGTAAGTGTAGTTAGAAGGTTGAGTTACAACAAAGTGCTTTTACGCCCATATTCAAAAACGATGCTTGCTTGTGAAGTAGCAAATCAAACGCACAGCGTTGAATAGAGCTCTGCGATTGGATCATATGTCACCCTGTGCGTTCATGCGCACTGTGAGACCTCATAGTAATGTTTGTAAATACGGGCGTTAGTCTTCCAAAAACTTTTTGCATTTCATCAGTACTCGTACAAATTAATAACTTAAATAATAATTTTGGTTTAAAAAAGTAAGCATTTAAGGAACGGCTACCAAATTTATTAGTCTCATAGTTTCTTTTTTAATAATTATATTTTATGAAAACGAGATATTAACAATTTTAATGAAAAATTGTAAGCATCAATTTTATAAAATTCTGAATTAAATAAATACAGCACTCTACAAAACAGAATTGTCTTTATAAACATAAAATCATAGATAAACTACTGAATGTGGTTTATGTATTGTTGTATGGACATAAGTTAAAGGTGCATTAAATTCACTTCAGTGACAATGGGTAAAATACGTCATACGGTAATTTCATACCCTTTTGTAGTAAGTGTAATTTTCTTGAATGCATAAAATCCCGGATACCTGCGCATGAGTGGACCACCAGGTGAGACTTCCTACTTTGAATAAAACAAAATCGAAAAATATTTTAGCACATTACTCGTAGTAGCTTTTATTTTTATTTTAATACTACTAAGGCACTTTTATTAAATGGCATTCATAGTAAAAGATTAGGTTTTTTTTACTTAATTTTTTTAACTATATGTAATCATCATGAAAACTTAGCAATAAATTAGATCAATCATAAAAATAATCAGCGCAAAAAAGCAAAAAAGCTACGCTCAGACGAGCACGTCAAGCCTATAATATTGATAATCCAGTTACAGCAAAAACATTATACTCGTACAGTGTTTTATAAAATACTAGCGACCCGCCCCGGCTTTGCACATATAAACCTGCCTCTTGAATCGCTCTATCTATTAAAAAACGCATCAAAATCAAAATCCGTTGCATAGTTTTAAATATTTAAGCATACCTACATATGGACAGACAGCGAAAAGCGACTTTGTTTTATACTATGTAGTGTTTACATTTTCAGCCTCTATTTCAAATGGTTGCAATATTTTAATTTATGGGACCTTTCTTAACCTGCTATTTTATGATGCTCAATGATTTTACCTGGGGGTTAATTTTCCAACATCCTAAGGTCACAGTATGTCTGCTCATCAAGTACTCATTACTCATGCGGTAGGTAATTAATTGAAGATCCCAAGCCTAGGCATTACTGTACAGTCGGCCTGAAATATGTGCAGTGTGTAAGACCCTGACGTTCGTTGCAGATTTATAAGCCACGCTAATGTTTATGTTTTCAGGAAGAATTTGATTGGTCGGAAAATGAAGAAGGTATATTTGATTTATTGCATGAGAAAATATATGGTTATAAAATATGGAAATTTTTTCACTGCCAGATTTTTTTGATTGATCTAAAATTGTAAAGAATACTCATCTTAACATTTTTAGTAACCAAAATAATAGCTGTCGGCTGCCGATTTATGTCAATCAAAACGTTATGATGCTTTGTTAAATTCTGATTTCTGTTGTAACAAAATTCAATCGTAATATTTGTTGAAACTTTATAAAAACAAGTCAGGGTATTTCTTATCAAAAAATAAGGTATGATTTTTCAACTTCAAATACAAAGTTTTATCTACATAACTAGCTGCCCAGCGTACTTCGTACCACCTATGTTCATCAAAAATAATAGTAGATTCTAATAGTGAAAGAATTTTTCAAATCAGTCCATTAGTTTCGGAGCCTATTCAATACAAACAAACAAGCAATCAAATCTTTCTTCTTTGTAAATTAACTAGCTTTCCACCCGCGGCTTCGCACGCGTGAAATTTCGTTTGTCACAGATCGTCATAAATTATAGCCTATATGTTATTCTGGATTATGAACAATAATACTGTAAAGTTTCATCAAAATCCGTTCAGTGGTTTTTGAGCCTATTTATTACAAACATACAAAAATAGGTACAAATCTTTCCTCTTTATAATATTAGTATAGATGTAGATAAACTTATTTTTCAATCAGATGTTATCTGAAAATCGATCTTCAAAAGATAATATGATTTATCATACAAAATCTATCTTCCCTACCCTAATGTCAATTGCCAATTCCCCGGTGTAATGTATGAGATTTGTATGTTAAATTGCAAGTGACCAGGACATAAAGTATGGCTCCGACATGTGCCATTAGGAAGTTCAGTGTATAAACGGTTAACGTATTGGGTGATCATATGGGATATACAGGGTGTGCTCTTAATTTTGAGGAAGCCTTTGTTTAGTAGTGAATGATAATTCTAATGAGTATAAGGTATAACTCAATCCAAACCTTTAAAACGTTTTTGATTCATAATATTCACTTAGAATTCTGATGTTAAAATTTTTGCTAGCTCTTAAAAAAATCTAGCCAATAAATATTAAGTCTATCGTCATCTCATCATGAGTAGGTATAATAATTTACTTTCTGAATGGAACCTCTATTAAGTTACTAAAATTCAGATTTTTTCCATCATTAAGAAGTTATTTTTAGAAAAGCAAAGTTTTCAAACATATTCAGTCGATATCTATTATTTATTTTTTATCGCATTTTTTTACCATCAACTACATTTATTTCTGCCACCAGTTACACATACTTTTTTATCCTTTTTACGCAATCCAGCCTAATAAATAGACAGCCTGTATAGTAAGCAAACGTAGATAATCCCCGCGCGTAAGTTACGAACATTACGTTAAGGCGGCGCATGCGCCGGAATGCCAAGCGCGCTTGCGGCGGCTCTAGGGCTGCCAACAAGGCGTTGCTAGGTTACCAAAGGCCCTGTTGCGAAAAATTGGGGCCCTAACTAAACTGTATAGGTTCATCATCATCATCATCATCATCATCATTTTAGCCATAGGACGTCCACTGCTGAACATAGGTCTCCCCTAATGCTTTCCATGTTGATCGATTGGTAGCGGCCTGCGTCCAGCGCTTCCCTGCTACCTTTACGATGTCGTCGGTCCACCTTGTAGGTGCGTCTCACGCTGCGTTTTCCGGTACGCGTCCTCCAATCCAGAACCTTGCTGCCCCATCGGCCGTCAGCCAGCATTATATTCAGCATAGGGATTGCAATTGCTGGATCCAGCATACAGCAATCCAGCTGGATCCAGCGCCTTTTTAAAGATGCTGGATCCAGCATACAGTGCTGGATCCAGCGATGCGGATCCGCAAACGTATAATTTTCTATCGTTTAGTTTCGAATTGCCGCCATTTTCAAAACGGCGCGGTGACGTTGCCGTTCTGTTGTTTTGTGCGTTGAACGGCGCCTCCGAAGTTACTGGTACGTTACGTTAGTGTGATTGAAAAATCCAAAAAAAGTATGAAGAAGCAGTAAAAAAAACTGTCTATTTTCCTTTGCCAAAAAAGAATGCGATGCGGCAAGAGATGAAAACTTTGTTAAAACGAGTTAAACCGACCTGTGTGGAGGCCGAATGGGCATTCTCAGTTCATATGCAGTTCTGTGCGGTTGGGAGCGTAGAGTGAGACTATAGATAAAATTTGTTTCCTAAGGTCTTACTTCCAGAGGAATAAAAAAAAAACATGGTCAGTCTCTTGTCGTCAGATTTTAAATTGCCTCATTATCGCAGAAGATTATTTCGGATTCTTAACTTCTATTGATACAAAAAATTCATTGCAGATTAAATTACGGTCCTTTTCGTAGTTAATTTTATAAGAATTTGTAACACTGTTTGTCCTACTGATTAGCCGTATTTCGTAGATTATCGTAAGAAGTACAATAAATATAAAAATGAATCGCAAAATGTGTTGGTAAGCGCAGACCGCAACAACGCCTGGACCATTTTTTTTAAATGTTCGTTGAAGTCCAAGGATGGTTTTTACGGCTAAAAAAATTCGAACAATGTCTGGGAAAACCCTAAAAACAGCCCTTTTTTCACGCGGGCGAAGCCGTGGGCGGAAAACTAGTTACTTAATAAAAAAAAGTCTTAAAAATGTCGTCTTTTTATTTACGTTCCACATTTTGCTGGATCCGCGCTGGATCCAGCTGGATTCAGGTCAATCCAGCAAGAATCCAGCTGGATTGAAAACGCCGCTGGATTGCAATCCCTAATTCAGCAGTATCACAAAGTAGGCAACCCTAACACCCAGTGACTGATGAATCCGTCCGTTACCACTTGATTGATTGGCCGGCCGAACAAAACGTCGTTTGAGGTCAGTATAGGTTACTGCCATTTTTATAGCCAGTCAGGTTCAAAGCACTATGTTATGTGATGTTATGCCCGTGACGAGTTCGAGGAAACTGCTGTGCGTTTGGCGAAATAACGTTGATGAAGTACGATTTGTCGGGAAGTTACTTTTTATTTTTGGGTTGGTTTGCTGTGCTACTAGCACACACTTTGTTTGTGTTGTAAATATCTTTAGGAGTCAATTAACACTTTGTAAATTGACTCCTAAAGATATTTACAAGGTTACATTTATTTATTACATTTTCTGAATACACTTATGGGACTGCGAGTCGAAGAGACGTCAAGCTAGTCATCTCAGCACCTATCTACATAATCAATCAAACTAACATTGACTCAAGTTATTACAGCAAATCATCTTTCATTGGTTACGCAGTTTTTACCTGGAAAATTCTGAAAGACAACCAGATCAAATTTTTGACCCTTTCTTTTAATCTTTTACGCATTTTTGACATCACCGAGATATGATCGAGTTTCATCCGGCACTTCTTCTCAGCACGAACTGATATGTTGTCCTGAAGTGATGGTGGAGCCAGATATTTTTGGGACGTGTATAAATGCCCTGCAAAGGACTTTCATACTAATAAAGATTTTAATTTGACCTCTGTCAAGTAGATAGGCAATATCATTTACTGTGTCAAAAAAAATCCGAAAGCAATTTGCTTGCTTTTACCACTTCAGACCACCCACGTCGTTCTTAAAATCGCTGATAGCCCAATAAGCGCGTTCCCTTTACCGTCCTTCCACCAGTCAATAAACCACTCGAGTCACACTCACGCCATTTTAACGCGTATCCCCAATCAAAATGGCCGCCACGTCGACAAAATGGCGCCGAACGCGTCCTCGCATATTAATGTGTAGGATTGTTCATAGCTCGAGTCTTGCATTTTAATGAGGTGATAGCACATTTCTTCGGAACGAAAGATTTTTCCCATGATGTCATAGGAAGCGCTTATGGCCGCATTATTAATATTGATGTATGATTTTACTGTGCGGTAGCTTTGGTGGATCGGAAGTAGGAGTTACGACTTTATTATTAACTTTTATTACTTGATGGATTAAGTGTTTATTGACTACTGTATATTGTCTACTTTCACGTTTATTACTTATCTAAAAGCGAGACTTTGACTAAATGTTTGACGGCGGACACACCTATCGATTCACCCTGACTTTTTGAAAGGATTTAGCAAATTAACTCATCAGCAAAATTCAGGGTCAAGTCAATCAGTCAAAGTTGAAATGATCCAATGAACCAGTAGGTATTCCATAATATTTTTATTTGAACTAAAACCTTTAGATTTGTACATCATTTAGCTCCCACTAATGTAGAGCTCCCACTCGGCGGTCCGACGATCTAATGAAGGTCGCGGGAAGCGGGCAGTGCAGGATCGGTCGTTGTAGAAATCCTTGGGGGAGGCCTTTGTCCAGCAGTGGACGTCCTTTGGTTGCTATATTAAACGAATATAAACTTCTGTGCGTTTCTTAGCAAGACTGCATAAGAAGATTAACTATTATTGTAATTTATAAGCCCATTCAAGCGCGGGCGCAGCGCGACGCCTCACAAAAGAAGTGTTAGCGTCAACGTAAATAAATGCTGTATTCTAGGAAACTTTGTATTTAGAGACGTTTCTCAAAGCTACTGATGAGAATGGACCGTTATTAAATCAAGGTTTTAATATACGAGTGTTTAAATTGTTTGTTAAATGTTTGTAGAGGATAATCTTGGAAAATATTGTTCCGACTCAAAGAATAATATAAACCTAAAGTACAAAGCTATTTTTCAATATCTACCTTTTTATACAGAAGTTGGAAGAAGAGGGATCAAAAACTCTTTTTCAAGCAAAAGCCTCCCGTCTGGCCAGCGTGGGGAGTGTAGACCAAATCCTCCATTTACCTTTGGAAAATTAGAGAGAGTCTTGCTTCTGTAGTGGAGACTAAATGAACCGATGATAAAATAAAATTATTTACATAACGAGTATAATAAATGAGTTTTCTTATGCTAAACATGAGATTCCCCATCATTTTTTCCACCCTGTCATCATCATCAACAGCCGTTTACAGTCCACTGCTGGACTATGAGCCTCCTCCACTGTAGTGGAGGGTTTTGCCATAATCTCCACGCTTGGCAGGCGGGTTGGAGATCGCAGTTTAAAAGATTGATGTTTTTCAGAGAGCGCTGCTGCCCATTCTCTGTTTGATGTGTAGTCCCTAAGTCGCCTCCTACGACACCCGCGGGAAGAGTAGGTGTGCCGCAAGCAAGAATACATTTGTCACCAACCCCTACTCTTCCACCCTGTATTACACTCCAATTAGGTATTTATCCACACTTACACCAAAATTTATTAAAAAAATTTAAGCAATTGCAGTAATCATAAACGTATAAAACAGTCGTAAATATTTATAATACTAGTATGATTTAAATCGATCTGTCTGTCTGCAAACCAGATAGTTAGCTGTGAGTCACCCATAGTGCTTAAGCACTTAACTACTCATTTTACATTAATAATTTCGCTCAACCTATGCTTTCCCCCCACAATTGTCCTTGCAAAAGTCTTTACGTAACTTGAAAGACAATTTCAACTTTAAATCCTGTACATTAGAGCTTAATTCAAGCTTTTTTACTTCAAGATCTATAAATTCAAGCAACAATGAATTTTGAATTTTATGCACTAAGATATAAGGTGGATTTTCATATGGTGTGAAAAAGATAATATAGGGTGTCTGCCGAAGCGAATCGTCATTTTATAATACGAAATGAACATATGAGTGATTGAAATAATGCAGCCCAGGTCGATACACTCGTGTATGCCGTCATTTTTACACTTTACGCGACTTCATGCATGGTGTAGCATGGTTTTAAATAAGATATTGTTACTGCGGTCTGTGGAATTTTGCACTTATTTTCTTTATTAATATGTTGGTGAAAATTGTATAAAATATACATTTTGTGTTACTTTTTGGTACTGAAAATTCGATAAATGTAAGACTCTATGAAATAACAATAACTCTATGAAGTAACTGTAACTTTAACCGGTGTTTTTAGTATAAAGTATGACAGATTTTTGACGTTTGTTATAGTTAAATTACTTAAATATATGATGGCAACCCAGCCTAAGTTAAACATAAATTTAATTGAAGAATTTGTAAGTGATTTATTTTCTAATAAAAGATTTTTGTTCACAGATTCCTCACATGCTACGAAGTAATTAAAAGGTATGTAGCTATCTTAATTACTTAATACATTTATTGTTTAAAATCGCAGTGATTCTGGGTTTGAATTCCAGATATGAAATGAAATGACTTTGGCCATCACTAAAATTGTATTTTGTCACCCACCAGAATCAAACCCGCAATTACCTGCTTTTGCAGTGCGGTATACAAACCACCAATCACCAACTATAAAACTGCAAAGGATTCAATATTCTCAATATTGTCCTCACGAACCAGTCCAATTTAGCAGTTTTTAACTGTACTCATACGTTTTTGCTCGAAACCAGACGATTCAGGATGGCAGCTGGTTTTGCCCGTATCGCGCCTATTTAGGCGTCGGCTGGTTTACCGCTAAGCGGGCGATCGCCACAGACTTGCGATTTGTCGGGCGTGAAAGAGTCCCCTAGATAAGTGGCAAAACGCGACAGTTGTAATTTCGAAATCCTTCCGTTCCGGGTTTTTTCCTCCCCTTAGACAATAAGGGGAGCAGATTAATTATATAGTTTTGACATCCTCCGTTCGATCTCCTGACCCTGGGTTACCTGAAAAAGACAGTTTCCTAGCGATAAGACCGCCTGAATTGTGCCATTTTGATTTGGTATTTCTTTTGTGTTTGTTTTGTGTGTACAATAAAGAATACTCTATCTTTCGTTGTACATATTATGTTATCATCTAGGTAGTTAGTGCTTATTAGGCGATAGTAATATTTTTTGTCGCCACAGTCTTGCGATTTGTCACAGGACACGTAACAATAATAATGTAATAATTATGAACTCCCGTAATTACATGGATATTCACAGATTTTTTCGTCTTAGAATTTTAAGAAATTTAACGTCTTTTAACTTAATTTTTCCTGCCTTAGGCAATCGAACCAAGGCATTTAACACAATAAGAACGTATTTATCGAAAAACTAGGCTACATGTGCATTTATCATTACATTACAAAACAAATTCTGAACCACGTTTATACGAAATAAATTTTGAACCACGCAATAGTTAAAAATGGTGCGTAATCAATCAAGAAGCTTATTAGCAAAACAAACTTCTTAATGAAAGCACATAATTGGTTGCCTGGAAGAAATCGCCTTTGGCTGTAAGATCGAAGTATTTGTGCAACTTTTACATTATATTTTAAAATGGCAAAGCTTATTTCATAAATTATACTCGTATGCACTAACAAAGCAAATACATATGATATGAATTCTATTGATAATATATTTTACTCGTACTGCATTAAAACACATTGTTTACATTGTCATGTTTAGATTTACCTTCCAGAACAAATAAGTATATTAAAATATCAAAATAATCTTTTTACAATATTTATTACCTATTACTGAACCAGTTTCTAAAAAGACAGCACAATAATTAATTACTTTATAATGATTCAGTTTCCAATTATATTACTCAGGCACAATATTTTTCTCGGAGATAATGAGAAGATAAGTAGTAGTAATTAGTAGTAAAACAAAACTTCAAGCTTGAAAATATCCTTTCTCAGGATCAAAATCTATTCTATTATACATGGTGTCCAGAATGGGTGCATCAAACTGATAGGGGAGGTAATGTGCTCTAAACTCGAAATCTAGTCATTATTTTCAAAAGTTTGTTTACAGATAAACGAAGCGATTATGTAAAATTAATATTAGTAAGAAAAAAGTACAAATAAACTCCAAACGCAGCAATTATAGCCAGATACTTAGGCAAAGCTGATTTATTTTCACTTTAAAAAAAAATTGTGACCTTATGCGCTTTATTTTTTTTTCATATTTTTTAGGGTTAGTACATTAGTAGAGCTAGCTCCCTATCAGTTTGATTCACGCATTCTGGGACACCCTGTATAAGCTTTTGAAGTCAGCTTTGACTATGTATTACGAACTAACGACATTTTAGCCCGTATTCCGTACACAAACGAAGCTTCGTTTCATCACAAGCAAGCAAGCATGCTTAAATGAAGCAGCATATCAAACGCACAGCTATGGCATAGCGTTGATTAGAGCTCTGTAATTGGTTCATTTTTTTTTTTTCAATTTCAAAATATCTTTATATCATAAAATAATATTACATCAATACAGTTCTAGTGTAGGTACATTTTAATCCTAGGCTGTTTTAAAAATAAATTTTAACTGTTTTTAAGCTAATTCGCTTGTTAAAAACTTATTTGATTAGTGTGTGATCATGTGCGTCCACGCGCTCTGTGAGACCTCATAGTAATGTTTGTGAATACGGACGTTAATTTATAATCACTCTATCATCATAATAACAAAATACATAGTGGATAATCATTTAAATAGGCTGCATAAAATTATATTATTTCTTTAAAATACACTCTAGTAAGATAAATAAATTAAGATAATGACTGAAGAAAATATTCACTTGTCATACTTAAGAAATCACCTATAACTTCTGAGTATTCTTTACAACGATCAGCTGATTGCACAGGTATCTAAAATAGGCAATAAAAATGGCGTCAGTCGTTATTTTTAATCTGTGATTAATAGCTTAATACTTTTCTTTTTGCCTTAGGATCTTGATTAAGTTACTGCCTGTATAAAACTATTTATAGGGTAGTAATAAAGGGAACACATTGATAGATTAGTGTTTTAAGTGCATTCCAAGGGACCTACGTTCGAGTCTGGTCCAATAAAATTTTAATGTTCCTAATCAATTTTATTGGGGGTCGGCCATTTTGCGTCAATTTTCTGAAACACATTTTCTAGCATGTTTTTGTTTTGCTTTTACAATCGTAAGAAACACCTAAATTCTTCACAGAGCGAAGAAGGGACGCATTTTTGGTTATAATAGAATAATAATAAATGTATTAACTTGCGGAATCACCTTCGCACAAATAATTAAATTCTTCTTCTTCTTTTTCCCAGCCTTTTTTCCCATAATTTGGGGTCGGCTCTCCTTGTTCTGACAAATAAATTCTATTAATAATAATTATACAGCTATCCAGTTCCAAACTATCTAACGGATATAAACATACTTAAATATTTTTTTTGTAAATATGTACTCGTACATGCTATAGATAGAAAACACCCAGACCATTGATACAAACAAATTGTGTTCATGCACACAATAAATGTTTGTAGTGTGCGGGAATCGAACCCGCGACTTGGCATACAGAATCTACAACCACAGATTTACTATTAAGTTACTAAAACGTCATTTTTATTTTACAACCTGTCACGGCGCCGAGTGTTTTTAATTCGCCACTGTCACTAGCGGCCTTCGCGTCTTACTTTTTAAAAACAATAACTTTCACTCTCTGGAAAGCAGTGTTTTCTCAATATTTAGCCGGCTGACTAGTCAAATAAGGCGGGCCGTGTGAAAAATGCAAATTTCACCGCCATTTTACGGTCAAAATATTTTTTATATACGCGTTAAAATGTTATGCTAGGTCAGAAATAAATTCAACTTCTAGTTAAATAAACAATTATTTCATAACTAAAATTATATGTTCAATTTACGAGTTTTAAAAACTTAGGTTTTTAATTGAAATTATTTAAAAAATGTTAAAAAATTTTGAGCAGTCACCTGCGCTGCGTGGATTTAAAATATTTTTTATGTTTAGACAATTATAGCATAATATTATGACAATGTGATAATAGCCTATTCTGATATTCTGATTCTGATGTATGTATGTATGTATGTAAATTACGAGTATAAAGGCTGTAAAGTACCTATCATCCAAATTAATCTGTAGTTTTTGCATAAAAGAGTAACAAACATCCATCCATTCACACGAACTTTCACATTAAATTTTAAAAATTAGTAGGTTTGAAATGAACCCTAATCCAAATCTGTCCTCCAACTGTCAGATTTCAATCTGTTTTCGATCAAATATCCACAATTTTCGATGTAAACAATATGAAAATGTAAAAACATCGAAAACCGGCCTTAGATACCTCATCCACCCGTACTACATTAAAAGCAGTCGTATTAATGACTCAGCGGCAGTTCGCTAGGTGGCGCTGGACGGCTTTAGATCGCGCTAACATTTGATTTTTTCCAATTCTTTTTTTTTTTTTTTTTATGTGATAGGAGGCAAACGAGCAAACGGATCACCTGATGGTAAGTGATTACCGTCGCCCATAGACACCCGCAGACCCAGGGGCGTTACAGGTGCGTTGCCGGCCTTTAAGGTAAAGATACGCTCTCCTCTTGAAAGCTTGCAGGTCGTATCCGTCCGGAAACACCGCAGACGACAGTCCATTCCACAGTTTGGTTGTACGGGGCAGAAAGTTTCTAGAGAAACGTACTGTTGTGGACTGCCAACCATCTAAGTGATGGGGGTGGAAGTGCTGTCGGGTAGATCGGTGGCGAAAAGTGGCGGCAGGAATAAGTCCGGATAATTCTTCGGAGCACTCCCCGTGATACATGCGATAGAATATGCACAGTGAGGATACATCTCTACGCAGCGCCAAGGGGTCAAGCCGATCCGAAATGTCCTGGCAGTCAACGATTCGAGCTGCTCTCCGTTCAATGCGGTCCAGAGGGAGAAGCTGGTACTGGGGCGCACCTGCCCAAAGATGAGAACAGTATTCCATATGAGGCCGAACCTGCGCCTTGTAAAGTTGCAGACGATGGGCTGGAGTGAAATACCGTCTCGATCTATTGAGCACACCAAGCTTCTTCGAGGCTAATTTAGCCTTACCCTCTAAATGACCACGGAACTGGACTTCGCTCGATATGTCGACACCAAGGATTCCGATATTGGCTGAGGCAGTTAGGGGAGTGCTCTCGAAACAGCGGGATACGACAAACGGCAACTTTTTGGCGGTGAACGCGCAAACTTGTGTCTTTGTAGGGTTAAATTGGACCAAATTGCGTCGACCCCAGTCTGAGACCTCCTTCAAGGAGGTTTCAATGTCGGACACAAGTTTGTTACGGCTCTCAATGACGTTCTCCCGAGAGATATTTGCGCGGCCGGTATAAGCGGCATCAACCGTGCTGTCGTCCGCATAGCAATGAATGCCGCTAATTTGCAGCATATCATTGATATGCAGAAGGAAGAGCGTAGGCGATAGCACACAGCCTTGGGGGACACCAGCATTCACAGACATAGAGTCTGAGCATTTGCTGTCGACAACGACCTTAATGCTTCTGTCTGCTAAAAAGCTGGCGACCCATCCGCATAATTTCTCGGGAAGCCCATAGGAAGGGAGCTTCGAAAGAAGCGCTTTGTGCCAAACCCGATCGAAGGCCTTCGCCATGTCCAAACTGACCGCCAATGCTTCCCCCTTAGTCTCGATCGCCTGTGCCCAACAATGTGTCAAGTAGACCAGAAGATCACCAGCCGAGCGACCTCCACGGAAACCGTACTGTCGGTCACTTAGCAACTGGTGGGCCTCTAGGTACCGAAGGAGCTGGCTGTTGATAATGGATTCCATTATCTTCGAGAACAAGGAGGTGATTGCTATCGGCCTATAGTTGGACGGATTTGAGCGGTCACCTTTTTTAGGGATCGGGTGCACCAAAGCTGTCCTCCATGAGGTCGGGACTATGCCAGAGAGGTAGGAGAGCCGAAAAAGGCGCGTTAAAACCGGTGCTAACTCTGGAGCGCACGTCCTCAGCACGATAGGAGGGATTCCATCGGGCCCACTCGACTTATGGATATCCAGGGAAAATAGAGCCAGGCGTACTGAGCTTTGGTGGAACCGGATATCCGGCATACAGCTCTCACACCTTGGTATAATCGGTGGCTCATGTCCCCCGTCATCCAGTGTCGAGTTGGACGCAAAGAGTTTGCCCAGAAGATCGGCTTTCTCCTTTGCATCGTGGGCCAACGAACCGTTTCCCATGTGCAGGGGTGGAAATGATGGCGTGCAGAAATTTCCTTGGATAGCTTTGGCAAGAGACCAGAACGCACGAGTTCCAGAAGGAAGACGCTCTAGCTTCCCACCAATTCTACCAATGTGCTCCGACTTCGCCCTTGCAATGACTCTTTTGAAAGACCTAGAGGCAAAGTTAAACTCCTTTTTTAATGCGCTGGTGTTTTCATCCCGTAGCCTCGCTGCATTTGCCCAGGCTTGGTAGGATTCCTGCTTCCGGCGTAAAACCTTTTTGCAGGATTGACTAAACCAAGGCTGAGATTTGCCACCAATGGGAACAACAGAAGACGGTATGAAAAGTTCCATACCCTGCAGCACCACATCAGCAACAAGATCAGCAACGACGCTGGGATCATCCTGCGTGAAGCAAACCTGCCTCCAGGGGTAAGATGCGAAGAAGGACCGCATCTCATCCCAGTCTGCTGACCTGTAGTGCCACACGCGGCGACTGCATGCAACTCGTGGTCGCGGCGAGCACGTGAGTGGCACCGTACTCCGGATAAGGCAATGGTCCGAGGAGCCCAGAGGGGCGCCAACGGATAGCTGATAGCCATCCGGATGGGAAGTCAGCAGAAGGTCTAACAGTGAAGGTTCTTGGCTCTCTACATCTGGGATTCGCGTGGGCGTAGTAACCAGTTGTGTCAAGCCATATGCGAAGGCGAAGTCGTGAACAGATCTCCCTGCATGATCGGTTTTGCTCGATCCGAGCCATTCGGTGTGATGGGCGTTGAAATCGCCAAGTATCACGATCTCTGCAGAGGGGATCTGCTGCTGCACTGATTCTGCAGCCATTTGGACGTGCTCAATGAGTCGGTCAGTTTCGGCATCACCGCTATGGGACCTATAGAGGCAGGCGTAGACGCGGGGGTGGTCATCGCTGTCTACGCGGAGCCATAAGGTGGAGAGGTCCCTGCTTTCGAGGTGGCTGAGGCGTCGAGAACTGATATTGCCCCCTACGTACACGCACACCCCGGCCCTAGGCACAAAGGCATGTTCCAGTTTATACCCAGGGTAGGAGAGATAAGATGTGTCCGCAGGAGACGATATCTGAGTCTCGGTTAAGAAAAGCAAGGCCGGCTTTGCTGTCTCAAGGTGGTGGTGAACAGCATTGAGGTTAGAGTGTAAGCCCCTGATATTGCAAAAGTCCACGGCCAGCGTGGCAGGGGGTGCCATGGTAAATTTGCTCTTGCCCCAGGTGTTGAGCGCGGTTTTGCCCTCCCCAGAGTACGAGGGGCGGCCTGGGCATCCACGCTCAGGTGTGTTGTGTCCTGAGCATGGATGTCCAGGGAGGGATTCTCCAACGCTAACGCAGCTGGTACCCTCCTGGGGTAAAATAGTTTTTAACTGCGCTATCATTAGGAGGTGGGGAGGGGGGGGGGGGGGGGGGGTTGGGCCTCCGGTACCCTCACTCACTCGGCGAAACACAACACAAGTGCTGCTTCACGCCGGTTTTCTGTGTAATTCTGTATCTGTATTGTTCACAACTATGTTACTTGTACATTTTTATTCTCTTTTTTGAATTTTTGACAGCAGCGTATTCGGTATATCACTGTTTGATATACTTGCAATGCGTTGCCTTAAACTTAAACAAACACTGAGGCTAGTATTGAATTATTTATTTACTAGCTTTCCGCCCGCAGCTTCGCCCGCGTGGAATTTTGTCTGTCACAGAAAAACTTTATCGCGCGCGTCCCTGTTTCGAAAACCGGGATAAAAACTATCCTATGTCCTTTCCCGGGACTCAAACTATCTCCCTGCCAAATTTCAGCAAAATCGGTTCAGTGAAAGCGAGACAGACAGACAGACAGAGTTACTTTCGCATTTATAATAGTATAGATATAGATATAGATTTTATGCGGGAAGAGACGTTCGTGACGTATAGTGTAAACACGCACTTCGGTTAGCTTCGCCATGCGGCGTCGCCCATACTTTGCGAATCTTCGGTGTGCGTCATATGGATAAGAATACCATAAGAATAATGGAAAATGTTACTACCTTGTAACTTTAAACCAATACAAAAAATATAAGTAAGTTTCGTAGTACGCCTGTAGATAGGATCTACTGACGGAGTCAGAATGTGCACTTCGCAAAATGAGCACTCGACTCAAAAGATTTTACTAAATGTGCATTTTACAAACCGAGCATATCGCAAAGCTCATAAAAATTTCAAAACTCAAAACACTTATTGTATTTCTGCTAGTTAGGCTTTTAAAAAGCACTTTTACACGTCCCAGTATTAACCCTACCACTGCTTCGGAATAATAACTGGGCCAGTACTGAGAAGAAAGAACACAAGATATACAGATGTTTGAACTGCGAAACTAAAAGTAATTAATCAATTTTGGCAATGAAGGTACATAATGTAAGTCAGACCCTTTCTATGTAAATATAATGTAGATATAGAACATTCACATTAATACATTTTGTCGTAAAAACTATCTACAATACCCGGAGATAAATGTTGCACATCGACCTTTAGAAAGAGACAATCTGCTAATTTCGGTTTCGGAGAGCGTTATCACTGTCGCACTTGAACAACGACTGACAATGATGACGTTTTGTCAAAGTGTAAACAAACTTTATTTTAAATGTGTGCAATTGATTTTGTGAATTAAATTGCTAATAGTCGTGAATGAAAAGTGGTTCACAATGTGTTAAAGTATTTGTCGAAGAGAAATACTAAGGGTTCGGACAATATTTTCATTGAATAATGTTTTGTCAATGACGTTTTGTCAATCGTATAGGTAGTGTGCGACAAAGATAACGCTCTACGAGCCGAAATTAACCGATTCTCTTTCCAAAGGTCGATGTGCAATATTTAATGCCGGGTACTGTATTTACATACTGATTATAGTAAAATTCATATTGTGATAAGATCAATTTGATGAATAAATAAAAAATATGTCCATTGCGCACTTAGTATTATAATAAACATACAATAGCAATAGAAAAATGCTAATAAATTACCATAGTAATATGCCCAAGTACTCGGTTAGAATCATACGTGTAACCGCGATTTACTAAGCGTCATAGTGTTGGGACATGGCAATCATTTTATCGATAGTCGTGTCGATTACGTGTCATTATGAATAAACTAGATTTCAAACCCACGTCATGGCGTCATTCATTTAGAGAAAATGCTCTTCATTGAAGAAATTACACAGCTGAACTTTATAGCTACTTAAGTCACGAGAACGTCACATTTAGTGTAAAAAATAAAGATAAAAAACGCGATAATTATGAGCGTTGCCTCAATTTCCCTAAAATCCCATCATCATATCCTGACTTCGAGACAGTGGAGCCACCGCAGAAGTATACCCTATCGAACATAAAAATATTTTTTAAAATCGTTCGTAGTTTTATGGTAACATACATACAAACTTTCCTGCCCCAACAGCCATCGTCCCTAAGAGCTATGTGCCCCGCCCACTTCCACTTTATTTTAGCAATTCTGCGAGCTATGTCGGTTACTTTGGTTCTCCTGCGGATCTCCTCATTTCTGACTCGATCACGCAGGGAAACTCCGAGCATAACCCGCTCCATCGCCCTTTGGGTGACCTTGAGCCTTCTTATGAGGCCCATAGTAAGCGACCACGTTTCAGATCCATTTACCATCACTGGCAACACACACTAGTCAAAGACTTTTGACTTGAGACACTGCGGTATTTCGGACGTGAGTATATGGCGAAGCTTCCTGAACGCTGCCCATCCGAGTTGGATTCGACGATTGACCTCTTTCTCCACCACGGGCTGGAAGACGTAGCGTGGGCAGGCCTCCTACTAGGTGGACCGACGATCTGGTAAAGGTCGTGGGAAGAGCCTGGATGCGGGCAGCGCAGGACCGTTCATTATGGAAAACCTTGGGGGAGGCCTTTGTTCAGCAGTGGACGTTATTTGGCTGAAATGAACGAACAAACGATACATACAAAAAGCATACTCGTACAGTTGAATTGAAAACCACTCCTTTTTAAAGTCGTTTGAAAAGAAACCTACTATGAAAATTAATGTGAAACTGGTAACGAGTATCGACTGGACAGGTGTGTTCCCATACTTAATTACGAACGAGCTAATCCATTGGATCATTAATGTAGATCATATAGCGAAAAAAGATCAAATGAGCGCGAAGTTTAATCATGGAGACGTACTAGAAATGCAAAATAGATGGCTATAGGATAAACGTCAAATGTGACTTAAAATTGTTATAAAATTACGCTTCAAACGACAGCTGTTGGACTAGATGCTAAGTTACAAAAAAAAATCTCATGTGCGGTGCTTTGTACATGGCCTTGAGTAGCGTAACCTAATACCTATTAATTTCTTATTAAAATATCAAGATGATCAGACTCGAATAGATGAGATGCCATAGATCTTCAGTATCCTCCAATATTATCTATAGCCAACATCAAATTTATACACACTGCATTCGTGATATAAGCAAGTCGCAGGATCCCCGCAGCGATTTCATTAACTTACCGGTTTTCTGTATTAACTCGTAAATTCTATACTAGTTACGATCTTTGTGAAATATTAGACGCCATTAATTGGTCGCCATTCGATTTCGCATTCCGCTTATTTTTACTGGGCCATATATTTGTTTTTATAATCAATCGGCAGTAACTGCGAATAGTTAAATGGGCTAGACGATTGTATTTTACGACCTAGTTATGGTATTGAAATGAAGGAATCTTGTATCTATAATAATAATAATAAATAAATAATATAATAAATATCCTTGGACATTTTACACTGCGCTTCTAGTCCCAAACTAAGCAAAGCTTGTACTATGGGTACTAGACAACGGATATAAACATACTTATATACTTTTTTTTTTTTGTAAATACATACATATTATACATAGAAAACACCCAGTCCAATACAAACAAATATGTTCATGCACACAAATGTTTGTACTGTGCGGGAATCGAACCCGCAACCTCCGGAATAGTAGTCCGATTCGAACCACTACACCAAACGGTCGAAATCTAAAAGGTGAATTAAAGTTTTTATGGTTATATTAGCTTTACAAACAGATGTAGATTTGTGAGGTACTTATAGAGCCTTAGGCTTGTATTTTGAAACGATGCCCAAGTAAATACAAAAATTAATTCAAACCTATGTGGTTTAAATCAGCACCTATTATAATTACATAACCAATGATCGGCTGGTGACATCATAAATTTCCAGCCATAGGACGTCCACTGCTGAACATAGGCCTTCCCCAATGATTTCCACATTGACCGGTTGGTAGCGGCCAGCATCTAACGCCTTCCTGCTACCTTTATGGGACTAGTGACATTTACAGAAGTATTCTTTTAATCGATTATTTATACCTGGATTTCAGCCACATCCTTACTTTTATGATTTTATTCTGACTTAAAGTAAACTTTTTGTCAAATTCGTATCTTCTTTTGTCATATCGACATTGCCTTAACATTTTATCGATATAAACCTTCACAACCCCATCACTACCCAGCGAGACATGTCACTAACGACATGATTGCACCCACGCGGATTCCTGGCTCTACAGCGCAGCTAACCTTGGGCTCTGGCCTGAATACTAGCACTAATCCTAGCTAGAAAGTAATGTAGGTATATTTGAGTAGCAGTAATTAATCTAAGACTTTGTTGTGCGTGGACATGCCTTCCAAAAACCGGGATAATCGAAAACTAAGTAATTCAATTTTTTTCCTATCCCCAAAATCACATTCATTTATATTATTAGGATGATAGAATAGGATTTAGGACAAGTTCAAATGCCATGTAGATTTTGAATGGTTCGTGGCGACTTTTATACTTCACTGTGTAAATCAAAGGTATCTTTACGCGGCCATTATGGATTAATTGGAGGCCTATATTCAGCAGTGGACGCTGAAATGATGATGATGAAATGATTATGTTGTCACAAATAATACAGTGTGAGTCACGTTAAAGTGTACATATGAAAATAAATGAAACTAGACCTATTTTTATCGACAAAAAAGAGGTCAAAAAATTTTTGAGATTTTTTTTTAATTTTTTATAGATTTTTTTTTCTTCCAATTACCTATTGTAAAGAAAACGTAATAACTTTTAAACTAAGCGGTATATCTTGATAAAATAAAAACAGTAATAATGCTAAATAACAGGCGATACTAAAAAAATACATAAAATGCACAAAAAAGGCCAACAAATAATAAAAAAAAATACTTTTTGAAAAAAAATTGCTTTTAAATTCGTGTTTTTTTGGTTATTTGATCAATTTCTCCAAAAAATGCCCCTATAACCGGTGGTTTTTATTACTTTGTATTATTCTCTATCGTATTACCTTCGTAAAACCAAAAATCGCATGTCTCTATCCCTATCACAACGTTTGCAATGATCGTTTGAACTAAGCCTCTCCGGGCGCGCCATTCAACGCTTCGTTAAAAACGAAACTGAAAATGGCTCTAGATTTGTAATTTTGATAAAGACAAGTTAGTTTTGAAATAAAAACAAAAGATTTCGAAGTAAAATAAGCATTTTAGTTAAAATTAAAATTGTCTCTACCTGTAGCGGAGAATAATGTTGTGGCAGGCCTTTGTTCAAACGATCATAGCAAATGTTGTGATAGGGATAGAGACATGCGATTTTTGGTTTTACAAAGATAATACGACAGAGAATAATACAAAGTAATAAAAACCACCTGTTATAGGGGCATTTTTTGGAGAAATTTATCAAATAACCAAAAAAACACGAATTTAAAAGCAGATTTTTTTCAAAAAGTATCATTTTTATTATTTGTTGGCCTTTTTTTGTGTATTTTATGTATTTTTTTAGTATCGCCTGTTATTTAGCATTATTACTGTTTTTATTTTATCAGGATATACCGCTTAGTTTAAAAGTTATTACGTTTTCTTTACAATAAGTAATTGGAAGAAAAAAAATTCTATAAAAAATTAAAAAAAAATCTCAAAAAATTTTTGACCTCTTTTTTGTCGATAAAAATAGGTCTAGTTTCATTTATTTTCATATGTACACTTTAACGTGACTCACACTGTATAAGACTTCGACTGCTCCAAAGGGGGACTTCGAGGGATCCAAACCCACAGGGCGCTTGCCAGCCGATGCTTTCACCATTGAGCTACGGAAACATTGGCAAACCTTTGGAACCTTTATGTAAGACAGCGATATATTTTGATTAGAAATAACATTTATCATTACAAATTTAGCTGTGTGATTCCAGTAGAGATGAATAGGATCTCCCCCATTCTTCCCGAGGATGTCGTAAGAGGCGACTAAGGTTAGGGACAAATACGAACAACAAGCATACCTAACCCATCTGCCCAGAGTGGAGAGTATAAGGCCCAATCTCTTTTAGCTCTAGAGCCGTACCTACATCGCAGACTTATCTGATGATGATGATTATAAATAACTGATGTACCTCATAAAAAAATACCAAGACGCTTTGCGTGTGTTTAGCAGGTATTCGAAGCAATAATAAAGAATCCAAACAATTGTCGCGTTGCAAGAGTGTAGGCAGAATTTGTGTCATGTCACCTCTGTCGCAACACTAAGGTCAACCACGATGGGTCAAGTGATGACCCGCGGTATCCATTATAGAATGCGAATCGTGTATAGATTGTCCGTTAGTTGTTTATTTTGAAGTTTCTTGAAGGTCCGAAGGTGTCTATTATTTTTGTAATTGACTGTAATAACTAAGGTCATTACACTATTTTTGACAAGGCCAATATAAATTATTATTTACCCTTAACTTCGTATGCACAAAAAATAGTTTTTGGGATTACTACCTAAAGGTCATAGCAGACTTATCAACTGGGAAAGGGATCAACACCATATCGCCTCTTGAGCTGTCATCGCCTTTTGCGCACTGTCGACCGCTAGGCGAGACGTTTACGTTACGGTGCGGATAAGTGTGCATTGTAGTATGGAGTTTCATAAAAAGAATACTGACCGCCTCGAGTTGAAACGGTTACGATCCCTTTCGGAGTTGATAAATGTGCTACGTCCTTAATTGACCAACCAAACAAAATCTTCTTACAACCTTTTATGAAACTTACTTTATTTAGCTTATAACTTATAGAAATCCGCCAAGTAGCCATGGGTTCATAAGTTACAAATTAGATACAGTATGTAATATATGATAATACATATTTTTTTATTAACCACAACAAAAGAAGCTCCCTGCATCTCAAGTATCACATAACTTACTCAAATAGTTATTCAAGTTCTTTGCAAATGCAAAAACAAACCTTGAAAATTCAAAAATCAAATCTGTTAAATAATAACAAAACGGAACGCAAATCGATCCATAAATCATCGATCCATAATGACGATCGATACGAAAGTTTGCAACTAATTATTTTCACTCGTGTAACGGTGCACATCGTTATTTTAGGGTTAACACATTGACATTTATTGTATCTATTTCATATATAATAATATTATTAAATTAATAGTTTTCACCATTTGATAACGAGTTTTTGTGTCTTAATATACCTACAGTCGATAATATTATTATCACGTGCAACAATTTTATTTGAATTTAAAACTTAATACAACTAAATAAATTACGCATAATCATATTTTATGCTCCTGACTTCCCAATAAAATGTTCATAATATCAAATAATACATTATTTTTTAACAAGTTTATCGCATGAAACTGATGTAATAATGTTTTTTTAGAATATTAGTAATAATTTGCATTATATTTATTATTATTAAATACAAAAATCTTGAATTAATTTAGTCTTTATTTTATAAAGGTAGGTCAGGTGCTTTTGAAAAAAATTAAGATTTTTAAACCGATTCTTTTTCTTTGTTTTTCGATCAGGCCGAAGGTGAAAGCGAGCTTCACGCGGAATCCTCAATCACGGAGGAACTGGCTATCTTACCTCTAACTGCCGGAACACAACAATGCTTTCTTTGCGCCAGTGTATTTGCGACAACCCTAAAATCTTTCGGTAGATACCGTAAACTGTTATCGATTCGGGGAACATCGTTATACTAAGCATCGATATAATTCGATTGTAATCGATATATCAGAGTACTAGCGGCCGCCCGCGACTTCGTACGCGTGGATCCCGTTTTACCCCCTTCATCTATCTTACGCGGTTTAGATTTTTCATAAAAATATTTTTCCCGCAAACTCCCGTTCCCGTGGGAATTTTGCAATATCATGTTGTAACTAAGCTTTAACTTTACTAAGGTACCTGCATACCAAATTTCAAGCGTCTAACTTAAGGCGATTAGAGTCCTCAATGACCTTGGGCGTTTGACCTTCACGCCGCGCGAAACACCCGCGCACCCCGCACGAAAACTCCGATTTGACACCGATCAAAATTACACGGGCATAGGTAGATACAGAATAGAAGCACTTTTTTCATCACATTACTGCCTATTATTTTAAACTTGAATTGATGAACCTTGATGTCGGTGTCATTTAACTCAGGCGTATAGGTATTTAATAAAAATAACACAATCCATGAACATTTTGTACGGGATTTTTTTTTTTAATTTTTTCGTAAATTTTCTAATGTTTTTGTCGGTTCAGCCGTTCTCGAAATTTGTACATGTACCTAATATGTAGGTAACTTCGGGTGGAATCTTGCAAGCTGAATTTGTTAGACCAACTTCCTGACGACAACTGTAGGTATTGGAACACATAGTAGTATTGTCTATCGTTTAAAAAAGCAAATGTTTCTTCTTTTGTCTATTGTCATTCTCTTTGTGTCACTTATTAAGAATAAACTGAAAATGTGTTTAATCTCGTCTTTTTATTAGAAATCCTTCAACAACTGATTGAGTTAAAATTTTGGATATACATGTAATTCGGATGACAATGCAATAGTTATTGTGATCACAAGTCGATCTGATGATAGAGCTGGAATGCCAGTGGCCCCATAGCAATTCCGGGATTAAACGATTCCATCGAGTTTAGGCTCGTTTGATTTGTATTTATTTATATAAATATAAGTAAGTAATATTATGTAAGTAAGCTAGTTTAAAAATCACGAGTACCTATCTACTTCAATTCTCAAAGGCAAACAGGGTCTGATGATGGAGCTGGAATGTGGCCGTAGGAATAGGCTAGTTTCTTAAAAAAACACTTTCAGTCCGTCAATTACACTATCAAAACATATTGGATGAAATCCTCGTGACGTCACAAATCGCAACAATTTTAAGCACGCCTTAACGTCATGGGCCTCTTCTGAACTTTGGCGCGCTTTATCTCTTTAAATTTTCATAAGTTTAAAAAAGTGAAAAATACATTAAAAGTATTTTTTTGGTAAGTTGACCGACGGACTAATTCAAACTCTTGCTTTACCCAGGAAACATCCCTATTCTTCGAAATTATGTATGAAATGAAAAATATGGTATCAATGTACTGTGTACCTAACAGACAACCATAAGTACCTAGGAATAATAGTAGACAAGAACCTAAACTGGCATCCACAAATTACAGCATTGAGCAAACGAATTCGGAAACTTCTGCCTATTTTTAGGAATCTCCGAGATTCTGCAGATCTGAACCTTATTAAAAATATATATCTCGCTCTTTGTCAATCACTGTTGACGTACTGTGTCACGGTGTGGGGTGGGGCCGCACCCTGCCATCTCTTGGAGTTGGAACGAGCCCAACGATCAGTTATTAAAGTTATGACCCATAAGCCCAGAAAATATTCCACTGAAAAACTTTTTGCGGAGACTCAACTTTTAACGGTCCGACAATTGTACATATTTAACTCTGTACTCCGCCACCACCCAAATATAGACCTAGCCCAGCTACCTCAAGGTAAAAGACGGGTTCGAACTCCAGTTCCAACTATAAACACTGTGTTTGGTAGGCGTCAATTATTCTACATGGGCCCGTACTTATATAGATATTTCAATGATCAAAATCAAATTGTTCAATTAAATAAAGAACGACTCAAAACTACAATGAAAAAAATTTTGCTAGCACTTAATTATACCCAAACAGAGAATATCTTTAAAATTAAATAATTTGCAGACCATTAAACTCATATCTATTCATAAAATAAAATTATACAAATAGGAATTTACTAGCTTTTGCCCGCGGCTTCACCCGCGTGAAATTTATTTTGTCACAGATCGTCATAAATTGTAGTCTATACCTATGTTATACTTGGTTATGAAAAATAATACTGTAAAGCTTCATCGAAATCCGTTCAGTAGTTTTTGCGAGAAAGAGTGACAAGCATGTAGACATCCAGACAGTCGCACACATACACACACACGCACGAATAAACCTCACTTATACCTACTTGTAATTCAATAGTGTACTTAAGATTAAGTTTCATTTTTATAGTAATAACACCTCTATTCTGTAATACCTACTTATTCACGCAATATTGCAATAGTTATTGTATTGTAAACACAGCTCCGCCATTAATTTTAGATTAAGCCAACAGCTCATAACTCGTACCACAAGCAATACTTTTTTACTCGGGCGAAGTAGCTGCTGCCATACATGTGTAAGTTTTGCATACTACCCGCATAATATTTTTAATACTTTTAATAATGTGTCGAAATTTTGTTTTTTTCCTACCTTAAAAAAATTTCATACTATTATAATTGTTATTTTCTTAAATGTTAATATAATCTATCTATTTATAACATAGACCATTGTATGGGGTGGAGGGTTGGTAACCTGAGACACAGGAATCTTCCTAGTTCAGGTATCAACCCACCAACATTCTTACTTTGTTTTTTCTGATTGTTTGTTACATAATATGTATTATCTGTTATGTTGGTGAGAAATAAACATTACTTTACTTACTTTACTTTACTTTACCTATGCACCTTCAGTGGCAACAACAAGGTCTATTGAGTACCTATAGTCTACTGTTAAAGGCATGCAATAAATTAATTTTCACCAAAAATTAAAACCAACTCCAAAACGAATCACCAAAAGGTAGGCTGTCACCGACTCCGAAAATATCAATCATGATATACGGGCATTTGTAATCAGTATCCACATTTTTTAATAAGCTCTATAGAATTTTCGCGAAGAAACATATTGAAAATCTAATTCTAAATGGCCCATTTGCGCCGAGCCTAAGTATGAAAAATATAAATTGTTTTCTTCACGTAAATCGATTAAGTTACTGATTCTGACTCGCTCCTAATTTGGATACTGATTGCAAAGGCCTAGTAAATAAATAACGGAATATATTTTCAACTTTTACTAATCTAGTGCCGTTTTTTTTTTGGAGTCGATTTTTTTACACTAATAGATTCTATTTAGGTAGATAATAGCGTCCGAGCATGCCTTAATTCAATCGTATCGTCTGACTGAACGTGCTCTATGAACAACTCTGACATAAAAACTATTGTCAAACAAAGACTAGGTTGCACCATCTTATTTTAAATTTGACAAAAGTCAAAAATCTGTCAAACTCCATACAAAAAAACGCCGGTTATCGCCAAAGCTACGGTCAAAGTTAGGTCACGTCAGGTGGTGCAACTCAGCCAAAGAAAAAATTCATTTTGATCGCTAATGTCAGTTTGCAGCGAGTGACACAACCTCCCCGTCTGAAGGCCAGCGGCCGACTGCCGCCCGCACCCCGCGAAGGCCCCCTCAACAGCAAAACGTTCGGAATTTATCAAAAGTAAAATTTATGAATGAAAGTAATGTTCGATTGAAAAACGCAACGTGTCATTTAAAGATTAAAGAATTCCTAATCTATTCGTGCAAAAATCTTTTAAATTAACATAGCCGTTTTGGAGGAGTAGGGAATTTAAGTAAAAAATCGATGTCCCGTATTTATTTTTTTAATCCAAAACAAAGAAACGTAGCGAAAATTCAAACGTCACAAATGTAGTCCTTGAACTGTTTTATAACATATATTTTTTTCAACTATTTCTGTCCAGCAGTAAAAGAGGAGTAGGCTTTACAAAATGCCCATTTGACGCGGATTGAGGACTCTAATCGCCTTAAGCGGTTTAGATTTTTCATACAAAAGGATTTTCCCGGTATTTCCCGTTCCCGTGGGAATTTTGGGAATTCCTTTCTTAGTGCACCTCTACGGTACCTAAGCTACGTCCCTTCCAAATTTCAAGTGCCTGCGTTTAGCCGTTTAGGCTGTGCGGTCTGTCAGTCAGTCAGTTTCTCCTTTTATATATTTAAGAAGATTCGCGATTTTATACGTGACGCGGGTGTGCGGTGCGGTTTTTATGAAAATTGCGAACTACTGTTACTTTGTATTGACTATCGACCGCTTATAGCGGTTTTGATTCAATCCCTGGATCGGGCAATGAACATAGATCACTACATAATTTAAAACAAAGTCCTGTCTGTCTGTCCCTATGTATGCTTAGATCTTCAAAACTACGCAACGGATTTTGATGCGGCGGTGTTTCTAATAGATTCAAGAGGAAGGTTTTTAAGTATAATTTGTATCTGTGCGAAGCGGGGGCGGGTCGCTAGTATGAAATAATATGTAGACTTATGGTTCCGAGCGATGAAATAGAATAAAGGACGTAGCACACTTATCAACTCGGAAAGGGATCGTAACCGTATCAACTCGAGGCGGTCAGTATTCTTTGTATGAAACTCCAGACTTTAAAATCCCACCTCTCGTTGCCACCACTGCAACTCCTGTATAGTCAGGATGAAACTCCATACTGAAACGTACACTTATCCGCACCGTAACGTAAATGCCTCGCCTCGCGGTTGACAGCGCGCGAAAGACGATGACAGCTCGCGAAAGGCGATACTATGTTGATCCCTTTCCGAGTTGATAAGTCTGCTATGACCTTAAAACCACCCCACTCTTCCCGTGGATGTCGCAAGAGGCGACTCGTTCGTCGTTTCACCCAAAGAACATCCACTGCTGGACAAAGGCCTGTCTCAATGATTTCCACGACGACCGGTCCTGAACTACCCGCATCCAGGCGCTTCCCGTGACCTTTACCAAATCATCAGTCCACCGAGTGAGAGACTTACGCGTCCTTCCAGTCGGTGGTTTCCATTGGAGAGCTTTTGTGCCTTAACAGCCATAACCTCTACGAGATTTAAACGGTCACCCATCCGCAATTTGACCACTAAGGTTGCTTAACTTTTGGACAAAACCGGAACTAAAAAAGCACTAATTACTAATACTTAATGATTTAACTAATGTAATCGAGTTTTAATTCCGCTATTAACTTATTTTACGTCGATTCAGTTCCCATGTAGTTCACTGACCATTGGACTTGACTGAATGAATTATTTTATTTTTCCTGTTGGTGTAAAAAAGCTACATACAAAAACTTTCCTGTTTGGGTAATAACTACAGATGAAAGTAGGTAAATAAAGCTTATTACTGTGGTAATAGGTTATATTTTGCAACATAAATGTAGATTTTGATTGCTGTCATCTGTACGAATAAAACGAAGGAGCGATTTTGGAACTAAAATTCTACGAATTTTACTTTTTCTATTATACATGAATTCGCAGAATTGCTAAAATCAAGTAGCAGTGGGCGGGGCACATAAATTCAAAATTCAAAACGTTTATTTGCCACAAACACAGTTATACAGGGTGACAATATTAAATAGGATCATGTGTTTAGTCTGCTCGCAGACGTGCAAAAATTACAGGATTCAATAGTATGTCAAATAATTAAGAAAATGTCAATTTAAAATTAAATTAATACATATCAATGTCGCCAATTAAAATATTCCTTATAACTATAAAAACATTTGTCCAAAAGCCAGCAAGTCAATCTGCTTTTAAATATAGGGCTTTGGAGTACTTAAGTTCTTCCGGTATTCTTCTATCACTTACAAACTAGGTAGTAACTTACAAGCGCATAGTAGTAAAGATTATCAAGCAGTGTATCAACCATAGCGCGTAGAGCTGATGGCTGCTGGGGCAGAAAAGTTCTCGAGTGGCGACCACAGGCTGGAAGACGTAGTGTGGGCAGGCCTCCCACTAGGTGGACCGACGATCTGGTGAAGGTCGCGGGAAGAGCCTGGATGCGGGCAGCGCAGGACCGGTTGTTGTGGAAATCCTTGGGGGAGTGGCTTTTGTCCAACAGTGGACGTCATTTGGCTGAAACGAACGCTGTATATTCGTAAATGCGCTGAAAATGGCCTACATACTGCTCGTAATATAGAATTTGAAAAGTTTAATTTAAATAAAAGTGTATTATAGCCTGACCAGGAACATAAAAACCTTGGCATAGAGGCGCGTCAGTTGCATTTGATAGTGCAACACTGAGTACAGTCGTACCTGTGTTAAATGAATAGACTAACTTTATGTATCAGGATTCAGAATTACGGGCTAATTTGTTATTTTCATAAATTAACGAAAAAATATTATTATAGGTAACCTGGTTTAAATAAATTAAATGAAACCATCAATCGAGCTAGTACGATTTATTTTATTATTCATCAATAATCAAATTCAGAACTTGAATATTCAACTGCAATGTCTGCTCATGAACGCTTCAAACTCGGTACTTCTTTCCCAATTCCATAAAATTCAACACTTAGAAAGTGACAAAAATCTTTAAAATAGGTAGTTGAAACAAACCACAGCTAATTTTCATAGTGGACTGTACTATACGATAAACATGTCAGTCAATTTGACAACCTTTGTCGGAAACATTATTCAATGAAAATATTGTCCAAACCCTTAGTATTTCTCTTCGACAAATACTTTGACACAATGCAAACCACTTTTCTTTCACGACTATAAAAAGATTTTAGCAATTTAATTCACAAAATCAATTGCGCACATTTAAAATAAAGTTTGTTTACACTTTGACAGCAATAGACTGACATGCAAGGTGACGTCATGTCAATGAAGTTTTCAGTTACTGTTGCCATTAAAAGAAATTAGTACCATTAGTTTTCCGCAACATGGCGAGGGTTTTTATGTTACTGGTCAGGCTATACAATTAATTTGACAACTGGCTAAATATGCGAACAAACGAAGCCGTTATAAAAAGAAAAGAAAAAACAATTGAAACTCGACGCATTCCAAACGCGCGAAACAAAACAATATCCAGACACCGTTGCTCGTTGCTAGGGGGCGCTGTTCCGCAAACTGACGCGACCCCGCGCGGTCGTGTCGTGTCGTGTCTAAGTACAGTCGGGACAATAAAAAGTAAGTACTAGAAAATAAAATGTGTGAAATAAAATTCTTAGTGCAATAATATTCCATTTCTATTTTATTCTTTGAATATAAAAGACGTCCACTGACCCCAAATAAAATGGGAATGGGCCAGGCAAAGTAGTAGTATATAAAAGACGTCCACTGCTGGAAAAAGGCCTTCCCACGGCTTTTTACGTTCCAGCATTCGAAATCCAAAAGCGAATCTAAAACTATGATACCAAATGTGAAAATTCAAATGCTTTACAATACCTCTTCCTTCCATGACAAACATTATTTAAGCCTAGTATAATAGAAAGTTAATGACACATATGTTTACTGCCGACTGTACCATCATTGAAAATACAGCTCTGAGCAATGCGGGTAACAAACGTTTTGTTTTTGCGTCTGTGGGGTCAAGTGACATTATGTGTTTAAATTCCGCAAAAGTAGGCGAAGACATTGCACTGTACAGCCTAACGTGTACTTGGTCTAACACCTTTACTCTAAGGCTGAGTTAAACCAACTTACTTTGACCGTGACACTAGGTGGACCGACGATCTGGTGAAGGTCGCGGGAGCCGCCTGGATGCGAGCGGCGCAGGACCGGTATCTGTGGAAATCCTTGGGGGAGGCCTTTGTCCAGCAGTGGACGTCTTTCTGCTGAAAGGAACGAACGAACTTTGACCGTAACTTTAACAATAACCGGTGCTTTTTGTATGGAGTTTGACAGATTTTTGACGTTTGTCAAAGTTAAAGTAAGATGGTGCAACCAAGCCTAAGACTCCCCGCAGGCTACAGATTTTTAGTCGGCCGATATATAATTGTGCCCGATTTCAATTCGTATGAAGAATCGGCTAATGCCACTATTAGGTATATGCGCACTATTATACATGTCCATTACTGATTACTGCTTGCACGCTTGCATGCATGTTTGCTTGCATGCATGCATGCTTGCTTGCACGCTTGCTTGCTTGCATGCTTACTTGCACGCTTGCTTGCATGCTTGCTTGCATAAAGGTAGCAGGAAGGCTGAGATGATTATGATGGTAATAATGAAACCCTAATAAGATTATTAGAAAATAACTTGGACCGTATATCGTGAATAGTATTGCTAATAAATAACCCTGGACACGTCTCGGTCGATTCTTTGCCGATCGTTCCTCTCAATTTAATGACTATGGCTTAAGAGGTCTTTACACGGACGGATTTTGTTCGTTAGTTTCAGCCAAATGTCGTCTACTGCTGGGCAAAGGCCTCCCTATGGATTCCCATAACGGTCGCTCCTGCGCTGCCCGCATCCAGGTAACTCCCGCGACCTTCACCAACATTTATCAGTCCACCTAGTGAGGGGCCAGTCACTACGTTTTCTGGCCCATGGTCACCATCGAAAACTTTTCTGCCCCAGCAGCCATCAGCTTTACAAGCTTTATAACATCGCCTTTCTGTCATTAAAAATTGGTTCAGCAGTTTTGAAGTTAAGCATGAAAGACAGACGACTTTATATTTGTAACTTTGCGTATGCATTAACTGCAAATAATCACATCAGGGTTGTTTTAAAATAATGCAACTTTTAACGACCAAAATAATATTTTTAAAGCTACACCTTTTAACACAAATCGGACCGTGTAAAGACCATCTCGATGCGACTGTTTACGGCCTCGTAAAACGGGTATTGTCTATGGCACAGACAGCACATCAAGCTTTACACTATACTGTCTTATCTACTTGTAATAAGCACTATTTTACTACAAAATACACTTTGATGTGCCCGTTAACTTCAGCGGAGTTCTGTTGAAATATGGCGACAGCTTTCATGTGGGTAGATGGAAAAATGCATTAAAATTTATGGACGATAGGGACTGGTGGATGTAACCTCAACGCTAGTTCGGTTGCGGCTTGGAATCCTGCATGAGGCAAATATGATGTACCTACTCAACAATTTTACATTGAAAGTGCTCAAAAATCATACGCTTTTTTATAAAAACCCAACACAAAAAAGACTTTTATGGAATTAGCTAAGCGTGACGTCACTACCTGCAACACGTTCATACAAATTAGTTTCAACGTGGCACAAGTAATGTCACTAGATTTAAAATACTATTCCCACCTCTCGTTCCCACCGCTGCAACTCCTGTGTAGCCAGGATCTACAGCTTGACCGCCAATAAAAACCCAACCAGTGAAGGTCAAGTTTGTCCCGGGGGAAAGTTAAACTGTCATTGGACCTGCAAAGAAATTAATTAGAACATAGAAGGACTTCGAAGTTCTCCTGTCTCTTACGCCCGTATTCACAAACATTACTATCAGATCTTCCAGTACGCGTGGATGGATGCACAGGGTAACACACGAACCAATCACAGAGCTCCATTCAACTTTGTGCTTTCGATTTGCTGATTCACATAAGCAAGCATCGTTTGTGAATACGGGCGTGAAAATTTTGAAAATAATTCATATTCTCTATTGTTGTTTTCGAATGTTTATTCAACACAGATATTGTCCGTGATAAAGCCCAATGACTGATTGCACCAGGAAATGTAGAGCCGTGTTACACTGCAATACTGTTTCTTACCAGCCATCGATTGGCTGAGTTACAGCCTAAGAATGATCAACACCTTGCTTACGTATAAATTATCTAGACTTTAGGGTTGGTGTACAATAGTTTTGGCGAAATTGAAACAATGGCGACAGTAGCCAGCGACAGCGTGGAGTTAGGTGCTACATAATCTGAAATTCAGTTCTTTTTTGTAATATTTATATTAAAAGCTAAGCAAACTTGAAATTTGGCAGGTAGATTCCTTATAGAGTGTTAACATCCACTAAGAACGGATTTTAAGAAATTCCATCCCTAAGGGGGTACAACGGGGTCCACGCGTACGAACTCGAGGGCGGCCGCTAGTCTTGTAGATAACTAGGTACCTAAAGTACCTACTTCTCAGTATCCTACGTTAAGTTGTATGTTGCTAAGCTTGTATTTTACTTCATCGTCATCATCATCATTTTAGCAACAGGAAGTCCACTGCTGAACACAGGTTGGTAGCGGCCAAAAAATCTGATAAAGTTATTGGTATTTTTTATTTAATTACACCTATGTTTATTACTTTTTTTATTTGCTCTATGACGTCTAAATCAAAAATTAACAGTCATATAGTAAATACCGTTGCGGTTTAATCCAATATCTCATTAAAATATCAATATCTCAAACTCATATCGCACGTCTATCCTGCCCTCCGCCTAACAATCCGTGGGTGCGACACCGTCCGGAACCGAACCGACTACCCACCGTTGATTTAGTGAAACACGATGCTGGGGCAATATATAAATCTTCTTATCAACTGAGATAGTATTCTTATGTAACAACGAAAACATATTTTCGATTCTACAGGACAGATTTTATTACATAGAGTTCTTAAAACTTTTCAGCTTTTCAACCAACTTTGAATCGTCTACAAGGCCAACTGGCAAAAAAATCTCATTTTTGCAAGTAGGCTTTTAAAAAGCACTTTTACAAGTCCCAGTATTAACCCTACCACTGTTTCGGGACAATAAATGGGCCAGTGCTGAGAAGAAGCAGCGCAAGAAACTCAGTTACTATTTATTGTCTCTTTTTCAAGGATTCAATTCCCGTTGGGGGCTTACTGAGAAACACACGTTAAAAATACTTTTAAGGAGTTTGTTCCTAATTCCTAACCAAAAATGGCTGAACCACTTTTTTGTTTTTGAAGTCACTTTCATTGGCAGAATTAACTCCTAAATCTCATAAAAATCCTAGGAATCGACTAATTGGACTCAAAGTAATTACATTATTATTGAGTTAAAATATGTTACCTAGAAATAAATTAAAAAATTTATGACTTTGTATGTTTTTTAATAAAAAAAACGTCAAATAGGGCCAATTATCATAACATTTTTGTTACCTAGAGCTGCAGATTACATAATAATGTTATTTGAATGAAAATATAAACATGCCAGAACTCTGTATTTAGGTCCTAAACGACAATTTAGTTAATTACGCCTTACTATGTATCGTTTAAAGCTTCAAACTCAAAGCTATAGCCCACAAAGCGCGCTCATAACATTAAATCATTAAAGTTTAATTATCTAACAAAACTATTGCAGAATCGCATTACCACAGATGGCAATTTAAAAACCATTAACCGATTATGTCAGCAAATAGGTATTAAGTCATACAAAGACATACAAACCATTCAAAACTGTTTCGTACGCGACCTTAACTAAACAAAATTGAGAGTTTTTAGATATACGAGGTCGACAACTTTGTATTGGATACTAAAATTGAGAGTTTAAGCGTTGGCGTAAGTCGTCAATTTTGTATTAGATACTATTTTTTTTCACTGAATTATGCGCTATAGTATGGAAAAAAAACTTTATGAACGCAAATGTCAACTCTATTTTTTGGGAAAATTTTAAATTGTAAAAATACTTAACTTCCATTTTTTAGGGTTCCGTACCTCAAAAGGAAAAAACGGAACCCTTATAGGATCACTTTGTTGTCCGTCTGTCCGTCCGTCCGTCCGTCTGTCAAGACCCTTTATCTCAAGAACGCGTGAACGTATCAAGTTGAAATTCACATGAAATACTCAGGTCTATTGTTTCTTTAAGCTGTGAAAATATCAAACTTCTAAGCCAAGCCAATCAAAAGATACAGCCGATTATGTCGATATTTTCAACAAATTTTCGACACTCGCAAAGGAATCAAAACCTACAGGATACTTCCCGTAAACTCAGAATCTTGAAATTTGGCATAAAGCATTGTCATATAATGCAAATATAGGAAAAATTGCGAAAATTACATTTTTTTAGTTATATAATATAATAAAAATATTTTAATAAAATGAAACTTACTACCTTATTTCTCACGAACGAATAAAGGTATCAAATTGAAATTTATACCAAATACCTAGGTCTATTGTCCCTTTAAGAAGTAAAAAAATCAAACTTCTAAGTTAACGCGATCAAAAGATACAGCAGTTTATACCGACACCTTAGACGAATTTCCGTCACACGCTAGGGAACCAAAACCTACAAGGTACTTCCTGTGAACTCAGAATCTTGAAATTCGGCACGAAGCAACGTTATATAGTACAGATAAAGGAAAAATTGCGAAAATGATAAATTTGAAGTTATATAAAATTTAAAATATTATTTTTGCTTACATGACATAAAATATTTTTTTAATAATTATAAACTTACTACCTACCCTTTTTCACATGAACGCGGAGATATTAAAGTTGAAATTCATATCAAACACTTCTTAAATCTAATTGCCTCTAAACTGTGAGAAATTCTAAATCAACGCAAAAATTCAAAACGCTGAGGTAGGTTACCTACCTATAATGCAAATATAGGAAAAATAAATAAATAAAAAATAATCATACCGCATATTTTGAAATTCGCCACTACTCGCAACGGAATCAAGTAAGTAATTTGATTTAATACGTCATAAATTGTAAACCGCTACGTTTGTACGGCGGAACCCTCGGTGTGCGAGCCCGACTCGCACTTGGCCGGTTTTTTAAGCTTTTGTTACTACGGGCGCATTATCGTTTGACATTGTTCAATTTATACAAGTTAACATCATAAGGTCATTTACTAAGTCAATTATAAAGAAAAACATCGGTCTGGGTCACGAAGTAAGACGCTACATTATTGTACATTCACGATAATCCTCACACCGTATCTCAGCACATTATACTCAAATCACCAAGTATCAATACGTAAGCAAACACATATAATCGTCCCTTTCTAATACAAGTGATGAGAGCGGGCAGGTCAATCTCTATAACGAGATATAACGGTTATAAATTCGCTCACGATCGCTCTCGTGAATTCACGTTAATCACCCTGTATCATTACTATACAGGGTTACCAGTTTCAGGGGTGGCACAAGTTGAAGGAAACTAGAGACAAACTTGACCTTCACTGGTTGTATTTTATTGGCGGTCAAGCTGTAGATTCTGGCTACACAGGAGTTGCAGCGGTGGGAACGAAGAGATGGGAATGTCTCGTAGTGAGACAAACCATTACATTGCTATCTTTTTAGTAGACCAATGAAGGTTGATGAGTAAAATTCATTAGGACTATTTCAATGACTTAATGAAAAGTAAAAAGTATAATAAATTTTATTAAAAATGCACTGCGCTTTGCATAATGACGCCACGCATTTGACATGTTAGTTCAAATTTTCACTTAAAGTTGACTCGCGGTGTTGTAATATGATTTTCTCCGGGTTAGATGTTTTGCATATTTTGTTATTATGTTTTATCAGCCTACCGAAGTTTTCTTATTTAACGCGAGTTTTATGAGTGTGTGAACATTCATTAAGACTGAAACTTTAAATTCAAAGGTCGATAGCCTCTGAAACAGCAATGGCGGCGTTATAGCGTGTATCAGCAGAAGTATGGTATAATCTCGGTTCCCAGACATGAGTGGTCGACAATCCAAAGTCAAGGGCTGACCCTTCACCTACATATCGGTCAGTATCTTATTAACGGACCGTTCGGAATCGTGTGTGGTCCAAACGTGGAAGACGTAGCGGATTCTGTGAGCCAGTGAGCCTGTAATTTATACTAGGCTGACCTGACGAACTTTGTATCGCCATCATCAGAAATAATGTAGGATTTAATGGTGAATTTAAAATTGGTGTAGTAGTTTCAGAGCCTATTCAATGCAAACAAATAATCAAGTCTTTCTTCTTTATAATAGTAGTTAGATGTAGACTACAGACGTTTGTCGCCAGCAGCTTTGCACTCTAGATTTTTAACTGCTTCTATGTTCTTCTAATTAATTTCGTTGCGGGTCCAATGACAGTTCCTTTTCCGCGGGAAAAACTTCACTGATTGGGTTTTTACTGGCGGTCACGCTGTAGGTACTGGCTAGTGAGAATAGACCCGTAAGACGACGCGTCACAAATGGCTACACATTTTGGGATCTTTTGTCTGTTTATGTACAAAACTCAATGAATATTAAGATTTTTTAACTATTCAAACTCAAGCATAGATATACAGCTCTGGTGTTGGTGAAATACCTATCAAATATGGGCATCTACAGGTCCCAAAGCTATTTTTAAGTTTAGATTCACACAAGTCTACCCAGCGTTTAAAATCTAGCGTTAAATCGTGGAATTATAAGTGTCCTCAAAGGTTTACTTGGTTCCGCTAATGCTTATAAATTGGGTCAACCCTAACAAGCTAGGTCAAAGGCCCTGTCAATGTGTCCGTTTGTTTGTTTAAGTCTCATTGCAAAACGCGTCAATTCTCTCACTTTTGGGAGTGTACTAACAAACAAACATGGCAGTGTCCATGTTTGATGTTATGATACATGTTGTATTCAAGGTTATGTTTAAATATTGCAGCAAGGATTTTTTAAACAAGCTTTTGGCTGTGGCTTTGCTTGAATGAATTTAAGGCTTAGTTGCACCACCTTACTTTAACCGTTACTATAACCATAACCGGTGTTTTTTAGTTTGACAGACTAAGCACCATCACCATGCTGGTGCACCATCTTACATTAACTTTGACAAACGTCAAAAATCTGTCAAACTCCATACAAAAACCACCGGTTATCGTTATAGTTACGGTCAAAGTTAGGTGGTGTAACTCAGCCTTAGTGTGTCAACGAATGGCTTTGTAATGCATCCTGTTTAATACATCCTATGGTCTAGTGGCCAGGTCTTAGAGATCCCAGGGTCAATTCCCAGTAAGATAAAATTCTTCGCGTTTGTTGGTTATCTCTCTCCACGTTCGTTATGATATGATCGTCACTTTCAATTATTAACAATGCTTATCAATTTAATTATTACTTAATTTAATTACTTATTCCTGAACGTACCCGAAATTATGGCTTCTTTCTTATATAGCACAAACTTTTATCCCCTACCTTCAAGTTTTATTTTCAAAGAAAATCAAATTAACCTCTAAGCTTTTATTAAGTTCTGAGTTCTAATCTTAATCCAATTACATTTTTTTTTTTACAAATACAGAAGCCATAAAGGCTAAATTAAACCTCATAGAAACCTAGTGTGGCGAGACAAATTAATTGCTATAAATTGCTATAAATGTAACCAATAGAACACCTGATGATAATGCTCCACATCCGCCACAATGCACTGACCTGATTTTTATACTAATGCATTCGTGTTTTTGCACGCGCACGCGCACACTTCATACAAAGTCGAGTGAGATTTTTAGATTCAAGGTGGGTCCAAAAAGAACTTAAAGTTTATTATAAATAAATAATAATAAATAATAAATAAATATCCTTGGACATTTTACACTGCGCTTCTAGTCCCAAACTAAGCAAAGCTTGTACTATGGGTACTAGACAACGGATATAAACATACTTAAATTATGTTGAACAATATGTATTTTATTAAACATAATAAATTAATTATATCTACAAAGCAAGTCATGCAGTGAAAAAAGAAGAGAGAGAGAGTGAGAGAGCAAATGCGTAAACCCTCAATGCGCGAGTCGCATTAGTCCACTTTTATTTTCGAAAAAATCTGTCAAAATTTTATTATAAGTAAAATTTTATAAAATGGTAATGTACCTACTTTATTTTTATTTTTTTCGACAAACTTTCAGCTAGTCACAAAATAGGCAGGATGACAAAAGAACAACTTTATTGACTTACATATTTCCAATTTACTAATGATAACAATTAAATATGTCGATTGTGTGCTTATGTTACTGACATTCAATGCATAATACGTATGCTACATGCAAAATGTAATTATTCAGATTGTTAATGATCGAATACGTTTTTGCATATCGATTAATAATCGATTGTTTGTTCCAGATCGCTCGATAGAGACGAGCAACCTGTACCCGCGTGTTTATAAGGTAAGCAACCAAAAAGGTGGTGTGGGTTCGATTCTCGCGAGGGTCAAGTTATCTGTATTATATTTTAAGAACAATATAGTTTTGAGTTAGATGAAAATAAGAAACCTATGAGTTACTATCTGACTCGGCGATCTTTGTACCGCAAGTAAATATCCCTTTTTGAAAATATTCCTATGTTTATGAAAATATTCTATAGCCTATGTTCACCAGGGATAATGCATGAATCTAATGGTTAAAGAATTCTTCAAATCGGTCCAGTAGTTTCACAAGTTATTCAATACAAACAGACAATCAAATCTTTCCTCTTTTAATTAGTGTAGATCATAATATTTTCTAATCATTTTTTAATTCAGCTCACTGAAACAGTTCAGTTATGCCCGTTTTCACCATCAATCCCTAATTTTTAAGTGACCCCTATGTTAACACATAACAGGCATTTTGTTTTCATAGGCGTCACAAAAATTAGGGATTGAGATGAAAACAGGCATTAGTCTTTCTTTTTTAATCTTATTTACTTTCCAAAGTCTATACACGCAGGATAGATTTTGATTATGTACAGTATGTAGTAATTTTCTTGACACTTGACTAACAGAATGCCTATTAAACGGGTGGTCATATATTTTATGCTGTTAAGTGTCTGTCTTGTGGCCTGGAATGTATTATGTAAAGGTGTGTCCACACTGGGCCACACACAAAATTTTACACAAAAAAAAGTTCAGCCAAACAAAGTTACCTAATGTCATGGTCAGAGGCAAAGTTTTTGAGGCAGATTGAAATCAAACAGTGATTATATCGTGCATATTGGTTAGTGTGAGTTCATTAACCGACTCCAAAAAAAGGAGGAGGGTCTCAATTCAAGGTATGGTTTTTTACCAAAATTTGATATGTTCGATGTGGCATACTCCCGCCTTCCCGAGGTGGTTCCAAGTCACTAAGTCAAGGTCTGTTGATGGGATCCTAGGGTAATCGAAGGCAACCCTCAAACTTCTTCTTTCTTCTTATTAACCTTAATTTCGAACTCCTATGTTCTTCTGATTAATTTCGTTGCGGGTCCATTGACAGTTTAACTTTCTCCCGGGACAAACTTGACCTTCATTGGTTGGGTTTTTATGGCCGTCAAGCTGTAGATCCTGGCTACACAGGAGTTGCAGTGGTGGGAACGAGAGATGGGAATAGTCCCGTTTTTTCTTCTTATTTTTCTGTCCTTAACCTGTGTCTCATAGCACAAGTGTATCGACAGTCTAAGTACCTATGGCGTTATGGGCCCATAAAATAGGCACGAGAATATCCCATATATTATGCCATGAACTGAACTAGATCTAGGTATAATTTCAGCTCAACTTTTTACGAGCAAGTATATGTATAAGTACCTACACCATTTTCTTATGTTCACCAAGTTAGTAAATAAACATTCAAATCATTGATGGTGGTACTCATGGGTTCGATCCCCGAAAAGAGCACACAAACTGTTAAATGATCGCTTTGTGGAGTTTTGCTTTCGTTCGTTCGTTTCAGCCAAATGACGTCCACAGCTGGACAAAGGCCTCCCCCAAGGTTTTCCACAATGCACGGTCCTGCGCTGCCCGGGCTGGAAGACGTAGCGTGGGCAGGCCTCCTACTAGGTGGACAGACGAGCAGGAGGACGACTCTCTCTCATTTACCAGGCAAATAGAGTATTTAGCCTATGTTGTGCAGGCAAAAACCTTAATCTAAATACAAAAGCGAGTCACTGATTGACTGACTCACTCATCACGAAATCTCAGAAACTACAAGTGCTATGAGTCTCTTGCATGGGGGTTCGTTTTAAAACGTAGGTGCTCACTAAGACGGGATTTTGCAAAATAAAATTAAACCCCTAAGGGGGTAAAACGGGATCCACGCGTACGAAGTCGCGGGCGGCCGTTAGTTTATAGATAATTATGAATTATGAAGAAAAATTATAAGAAAGTACGATAACGGTTTAATAGCACTTTGATATTACTGATTATAACGAGATAGATCATTACCAAACGAAATCATTTGCTATGCCAATCATGCGTTCGCTGATCACTATAAAGATCTAATTTATAATTATACCCCGCTAAGCCTTGGATCGAAGTAGGGTTTCTGATTTCTCGACTTATTTTTTTTCTCGAGTTTCGGGAATTCTCGAGGCCAAAGTCTCGAGTTTTCTCGGGTCTCGAGTCTTTTAATTAAAACTGTTGAAATCGGTTCAAAAATTAATAAAAACACGGGTTTTTATTAATGTTATAATGTGTCTGGGTTATAATCAATAATACTGTAAAATTTCAACAAAATCCGTTCAGTAGTTTTTGCGTGAAAGAGTAACAAACATCCAGACATCCACACAAACTTTCGCATTAATAATATTAGTAGGATAATTATAACTTAGTAATTAACTAAAGGAACAAAAGTCATAAAGTCGCGTGTACTTTAAGGATAAATAACCATACATATCTGGAGCTCCAATTGAATCACTTGTTTTCCAAAGAACACAAGTCCAAATTAATAGAAAATTACGATAATAAACCTACATTTACAAACAAAAAAAAAACTTTTAAATAAATTTTTAAACTTAAAGATAACGACTTGAATAAACGTATTTACGAGTAGGTACCTAAAGTAACAGATAGTCAACAAAAAATTTTCAGTCTTTAAATTGTTTAAATCAGTCAGTTATACAAACATAATAAAATATAGCATACTCGTAGGTGAACATTATTAGTTTCGGTTAAGATCATTACTTGAAAATCAAATTAGTTAAAAAAAGGAAAGACTAGGCCAGTCTAAACGCAACGTTAACCTATTAAATAATTAAAAACTTACTTTTGTCTAAGAAAATAGGCTTTCAAGAATATTAAAGCTTCAAAATCGAAACTCGAGAATTCTCGAGCTCCGGTAATTTTTTTCTCGTCTCGAATGAAGCCAAATTTCTCGAGTTTTCTCGCGTTCGAGAAAGCTCGAGCAGAAACCCTAGATCGAAGGCTTCTTAATACAGAAAGCAATATTATCTAATTTTATAATTATAGTTAAGTATAATCATACACTTCATTTTGATCATCAGATGAGTTTTATAAAAGACGCGATGTGATTAAATTATGCACACTTGATCAGTGATTGACGAAATAATTTGGCTAGGTAGGTGTTAAAGTTTTGATAGTCATTATCTACAATTGCAAGACGACCTCTAAAGGTGTTTTTAATAGATGCAATGGTACACAGATAGTTGGGTTAGGGTTAAGTTTCCGGGAGGGGCTGTGGTAGAGAAGGCTTTGTCCAGAAACCACAGTCTCCTACTTATGGCGAGTGACAGAGCACCGGGGTCTTTTTAGTGGGTATGCCTCATCCTTCTGACTTGGTGAGCCCCACATAACCTACCCTGTCCCCGCAGGGTAGGTATGCGATTCAACGCATTTTTCCCCGTAAAAAAGGGTGTTTTTAATATTCTGTGGTAGTTGAAGGATTTGAGTCCGGACTCCCATAGTTCTTACCACCAAGGCGATCGACGGAGTATCAGGGTCATTTTATTTCAAAAGGGGTTGCCCCACATGCGTGACACCCGCTAGTGTCCTTTTCATATAAGAATTTATTTTCGTGATGAAATCCGCACGATATTTAAAACACTCTAAACAAGACAGCCCAACCCGTCTGGCCAGTGTGGAGAGTGGTAGGACAAATCCTCCATTTGCCTCTGGTGAATTAGAGAGTCGTGCTCCTGCAGTGGAGACCAAATGACCTGATGATGAAAGAAGACGGCTATTAGTTGGATAAAAAAGCGGGAAATCATGCTTTAAAGTCGGTCGTTATTTCACGTCCTTCTCAAAATTAACCAAACAAATCTCAGAAAGCATTACCAGACTGCGGCGGCAAAACAATTAATGCATTAAGGCCCCGTTACACGCGAGTTAAGGGTCCGTTAAGGGTCAATTAACGCTAAATTAGTCCTTCGTCTCAATCAATTCTGTGTAGATTACGAAAGGACTAAAGCACAAGAGGTAGCGTTTTATGAGAGTTTTTGAAGTATCTGTAAGATGAAAGATGCAGGCCGCTACCAACCGTGCGATGTGGAAGTCATTGGGGGAGGCCTATGTTCAGCAGTGGACATCCTATGGCTGAGATGATGATGATGATGATGAGGTATCTGGTAGTCGCACATAGCTCACAGAAAAGTCTCGAGTGGCGACCACGTGGAAGACGTAGGGTGGACAAGCCCCGTACTAGGTGGACCGACGATCTGGTGAAGGTCGCGAGAGGTTCCTGGATGCGGGCGGTGTAGGACCGGTCGTTGTGGCAATCCTTGGGGGAGGCCTTTGTCCAGCAGTGGACGTCATTTGGCTGAAACGAACGAACAAATAAACAGGTAGTCTCCACTGTAGGAGCACACTTAAAGGGTGATCCTTATAAGTTATCAGAACCAAATGGAGGATTTGACCTACATCCCATGCTGGCCAGACGGTTCGGGCCTGATATTTGCATAATATTATTTATAAATAATTAAATGAATGAATGGATGTATGAACAAACGAGCGAACAGACAGACAGACAGATTTGTATCTTAGTCGCTTCTTACGACATCCATGGGAGAATGCGGGATGATCTTATTTCACTATGCTGGAACCCCATGGCTAGAGATTTGAGCTTTTTGTCATTGTACGCCAAAGAGAATGTATTTCCAAAAGCTCTTTTGCCGGTTGCAGACCAAGAGCTAAGCTAAGTTAGTTTCGTTTAGCTCGCATAGCTGACGCAGTTTCCCATAGTCGTGTGTAGACTGAAAATTATGCCAATTCTATGGGAAACTGCGTCAGCTATGCGAGCTAAACGAAACTAACTTAGCTTAGCTCTTGGTCTGCAACCGGTATTACTCTTCATATAAACAATGCCGTAACTGCACTTACGTTTATTACGCCGCGACTTGTGCCTCACACCACACCACGGCGGCTTAATGCAGGAAGAAATGCCCACTTACGTCGGCCGGCACCGGACGGCTCGGATCGCGTGTCGTGGCTGTGTTTTACAGCCGTATTGATGAGATGCCTCCTTCATTTCACACGATTTCTCACTGGAACATGCGTAATGTCATAAGTGCAGTTACGATGTTATGCAGCTAGAACATTTTATGCCATTCGTTTGGGTCAAAATAAAAACCAATTGTTTTTTTAGTTGCCCAAAGTCAAAGGGAGTCTCAATTAATTCTTTGTCTGAAGTCTGAAAAATTTGTTTGTCAACAAGACAGTTGAAACCAATGCGCTTATAGTGGGATAGACTATTATTACAAATGAAGTCGGTTAAAAAAACAGCTTTTGGCCACTACTTCGCCCAAGTGAAATTCGGTTTAAATAAATGTATTCACTTTAGATAAATTACTTTATCTAAACGCCAGAAATATTATTATCGGCGAGTTAGACAGTTATTTTATTCAAAGACAAAGTAGCGTCTTCGGGGAACTCATTTTTATGGTCGAAATACTCGCTATTTCTATACATTTGAGAGAATGTGTTATCTCAGTTTATGAATCAGCACGCTTCATTACCCACATTCATTGGCTGGTCTAGGGCTGCCAACTTCAAGAAACAATGTTTTTTATATCCACAACGAGGAAGCTCTTGGCCTGCATCTGATCTAAGTGAAAGTCATGGTCAGACTGAAAGTGGAATCTTCACCAGAAATCCTCAAACACAGAGGAACGTACCTCAAACTCTGCACTCCAACAATATTAAAAGCATTTTTGTGTTACTTAGGTAAGATGGTGGTGGCTAGCCAGGTGTATCTACTTATAATAAGCCCTACCATATCCAGCAGAAAATTTTGCCCTCATTGGGAATCGAATCCGCGACCAAGTGGTCTTAAAACTAGACCACAGAAATGGAGAAATTAGATAATGTTTTTGCGTTCTTCATCAGATTCATTTAGTCCACTCCACTGCAGGAGAAAGACCCTGTTATTTACCAAAAATCAGTCCCGTAGTCTTTTGTACCAAATTGTGCCCGAAAACAACGGTGTCACTTAGCACTCAATGCACGTTCGAATAAATAATAGTATTGGTAAAGTTGACAGCCCTAGCCAGGCCTCGAACTTGAACCAAACAGAGCGAGGACCGATTGTTCATTCAGCCAATGTTCTATGGAGCAATTGAGGTGCGAAAATATGTCTTCTTGTATAGAAATAAGGCTAAAGAATTTGTTATGGGTAATTGGAAATTGTTTGAGCTATGATGAAGACCGGAGTTTGCTTGTATGAAAAAGATGTTAAGAAATTTTTAATCATTGAAATGCATTTATAAGCTTCGCTTGAGATGATGATGAATATTTATAGTTAATTTTGATAGAAACTAACAAAGAATTAGTATCGAAATTGGTATGAAGACAGAAAGGAAGAAATGGTCATCGGTCGTTCATTTGATAGTCTGTATCTGAAAGATCACTTTGAAACATTTTTCTATCCACTCATTTTTTTTATTATCATACCAGCATCTTATTGTTCCAATAATTTGTGTTTAAGACTACCTAAACCTATATCAAGTTACAACTACCATATTTTTATTACTGGTATAATTTTTAGTCTGTCATAATCTGCCAAAATCACTGTTACGGACAGACAGACATTTAATACAGTCCAAATTTTGGCACTTAGTAAAGAATAGCGTGAAACATAAAGATGTCCCACATTTCAAGGCTTTTAATTTATTGTTTTTTTGTAAAAACAACGGTACTTTACTTAGTTAAGCGACAGTTTTGCATAACATTATCCGGTAACTGACACGGTTAACCAGGCCGCCGATAATAATGTATTATTTCACTGTTAATTAGTTAGCGTTTAGCACAAAATACAGTATAATACCTAACCGTAATTTTAGGAACTCCCACTCTACTTGACAGTCAATTGTCACTGATTGACTGACTGACTCACTCACTCATCACGAAATCTCAGAAACTACAAGTGCTAAGAGTCTCAAATTTTGCATGGGGGTTACTTTTAGAACGCAGGTGCTCACTCAGACGGGATTTTGCAAAATCCAACCCCTAAGGGGATAAAACGGGATCCACGCGTACGAAGTCGCTGGCGGCCGCTAGTTATTTATTTGAGCGGCAGAATTCAATGGTTTTATAATGATTTCATTGCTCGATCCGCCTACCGGTTACACACACAAATGATTTGACTATAAAACAATTTGGCCTAATAAAATCTAAGCATAATTACGGATCGGCACATAAATATGACATGTCCAAATTGGGGCTCCACGCCGAGTCGTATAAATCAGACGTTCATGGGAACCCCATGTAGCGGACAGAGAGCGATTCTCGGACTTTGGGGCCATGAAAGTAGTGACACATAATTTCAAGTTTGTTAGCTAGGTTCTTAACGCCCTAACGACAGGTCAAATTAAACAGTTAAAGCATCAACTACACCAAAGCGTGCAGATCCTCATCGCCGGCGCGATCTTATGCCAATGACAGATCGCGCGGACTGTCATGGGTCGCGCGACTTGTCATTAGCCTATGATCGCGCTGGCAATGGCGATCTGCGTTGGTGTGGTTGAAGTTGAGGACATCCTCTTAAAACAATAGGACGATCACTGCAGCACAAAGACTTTTGCACTGGAGGGAAGTCGAACCTTAACTTCGAACTCCTTCTATGTTCTTCTGATTAATTTGTTGCGGGTCCAATAACAGTTTAACTTTCCCCCAGGACAAACTTGGCCTTCACTAGTTGGCGGTCAAGCTGTAGATCCTGGCTACACAGGAGTTGCAGCAGTGAGAACGAGAGGTGAGAATAGTCCCGTGCTGCACAAAGACCCCAAGGTTTTCCACAACGATCGCTCCTTCACTTCCCTGCACTTCTGGTTGCACTACATATTCATAAAGTCAAAAAACCCAATGTAACATTCCAACCTAATTCCACCACCCCTTTCCTTCACCGGGAAACCAGACGCAGGTTAGCGTACCATCCCTACATTGTCGCCATTCCACCAGCTCGCACTAAGCGTTTCGGTAACTCTTTTATAATGCGAACAGCTAGGGACTGGAATTCGTTGCCTGCTGCGGTCTTTCCCGAAAACTATAATCCAGGCCTATTCAAGGAACAGGAAAAGGAGAGTGAATAGGCAATGTACCATCCTTGACAGCATCTTTAATATCAGGTGCGATTGCGGTCAAATACCTGCCTTGTTCTGCATAAAAAACCCTATTTAACCGCGTACAAGTAAAATAGGGTAATAACATAGCCTTAAATAAATAAATAAATAAACATACCCGCTGTTTTCATAGCCCCAACCGAAGCTCCTTATTTGTCTACCGCGATCGAGTACAGTTACCCACAATATTAACTCCACAATAGGTTTAATCGTGCGACGGAGTCGTGATGTACACTCCAATAGAAAAATGTCGGAGTCGACTCGTGATCTTTCGGTTTGTGGACGATTTCTTTGCAATTGTCTGTATTGATAAGCGAAGGCAGATTGCTTATCTGCTCTTGGGAATTGCAGGCTTTGATATTGATAATGTTTTTTTGTGTTACAAATAAAAGCACGTCAATATACACTGTGGCATCTTAATCTAGTTGCAATTTTACAAAATCTGATGTAATGTTGTTTTTGTTAGTTACTTGAAAATCGTTTTTGTCAACCAGCATCAGAAGTTTCTATGATTTCTTGGAAAATAGCCTATATTATAACTAAACTAGCTTTTGCCCGCGGTTTTACCCGCGAGAAATTTAGTTGGTCACAGGCTTTCATAAATTATAGCCTATATGTTATTCTGGGTTATAAACAATAATACTGTAAAGTTTCATCAAAATCCGTTCAGTAGTTTCTGCGTGAAAGAGTAACAAACATCCACACAAACTTTCGCATTTATAATATTAGTAGGATAAGATATTGTCTTGTGTGTAGCTTAATGTGCCAAGGTTAAATTCTACTTTCTCCCCCCACAACTAGCATGTAAATATCAAATGTAAAAGCCGATTTGAAAACATTATCCAAATAAAAAACTGTCTGTGTGTGAATGTTTGCCGACACCAACAAAAATGAATGAATTTTTCTGAACTCTACATTTATCAATTAAAATAATTTTAAAATTCCATTGCCTTTCCATCGCCAGAAGTGCACATAATTCATTAGTTCACACAAAAACAAAAGGTAAATGTGGTAAAAATACGAAAGAAAGATACAAAACATAGTCGGCCACTAATTGGACGTGCGCACATTATTAATTAAAGTTTTTAGGAAAGTAAAATATACAGTGAGCGAATTGTATACTTAATTAATTTTAAGGGTCTTTTTGTAGGCCTAAGGGAAAATTTATAGTTTGGTAATAAAAAGCAACATAAAGCTACAAGGAAACCAATATTGGACTAAGTTCCCATAGGTACAGTCGTAATAACTTTTTATTATTTACTTTTTGACCCAATAACAGCTTCTTAAATGACTACAACTTTATTATGCAAGATCATTTTCAAAAATGTACCTGGAAACTTTAAAGCTTCGTGCAAACGAAAAGGGGTTATCTGCTATAAAGTAAACTCGTCACACTTTTGTGAGCATTAAATATAATTTATTTAAAAACAAATTTGTTATAAACATGAATAAGCATACGTTAAACCACGAGACAATATTCAAACAAAAATACGTATAAAAACATTATAATAATTAATCTAAGAAATGTGAGTTAAAATATCTAGTGGAAATCCAATCTAAAATATCTGTCTGTGTCTGTAGCCGTACCGGAAGTTAGAGTTCCCCCAATTTAAAAACGAATTCGAAAATTCGCACTAAATGACAGGTTAGATAATATAAGTGTGACGAATTTATTGACTTTTCCATGTGACCAGTTTACGAAAAAGTCTATAACCCACGAAAAACACAGACGAGTTGTGATGTGACGTAACAGCGCTCGCTGGCATCACCGCAAGTTTAAGGTCAACGTACAGGGACAATGCCGTTGATGTAACGCCGAATAACACTACGTTACGCGCCGGCGCATACGGGCTGGTGGCACACTGGGCGCGATGTATTTTTTAGTCTTTCAAGGGCTGATTTTTCAATCGTCGGATAACTTTTAACTGAAGAATAAGTTCGGCACATTGACAGTTTCAGTATAGGAAATATGTCAAAATAAGTAAGTACTAAACTCGTACATTAGCAAAAAGGTTATGGATATTTTCGTACTCGTACGAAGTATTTTGACGTTTTTCTGGTCCCATGTTGAGCTATTAGCTCTGTTTTTGGCTTCAAATTGAAGAACTCAATGGGGCCTATCGATTGGCATATGTTACAGGCCTGAAAATTTTGAGCTGCTGAAAAACCCTGAAAGTCCGCACGTCATTAGTAGCAATCTCACTCGCAACTATTTAAATAGTAATATTGGCAGGCAATTTAATTCTTATTTTATTACTTCAACATTCATCTTCGCAGCAAACACGATTTCAGTTAAAATATGCGACAGACAACACATCGATCGTTACGGTTCACGGTTTCAAATAATAAAGTAAAACGCAACAAAATGATCGTTTCTTTTTAATAAATAATACAGTGCATCGGTCTTCACGGTCTGTAAGCAATATTATAACTCTTTACTTAATAATATTATTGTGTAACGAACTAGAAAAAAAAGGTTTTCTCCTCTATAATAATCATATCATCTCAGATGTTCTGTGGCCATTGATGCGTTAAAAACGAAATACGTGTAGGACGTTTTTCTAGCTCCATGTGAGTATTAGCCATTTGAGAACGTGTGATATTTGTGTAACTCCATGCATCATAGTGAGAGACTAGATACTATGTGCCATGTTGACAAATTGATCACTAAGTTGTAGACACTTAACAATAACTTATTTATTTGATTGCGAGTGAAAGGAAATATTCGCCTGTAATTCAGCAGATATGTTTATTTTATATTTTGTGTGTTTTTATTTTGAGGCAATTTGTTTTTTTTTTTTTCATATTTTGTGTCAATCAGTCTGAAAAAAATAATCTACATAATTTATATTCTGCGCTCACTGTGTCCCTAGCTTTAAACAAACCGCGTATCAGCTCTTTAGTTTTTAGCACAAAATTACAACATTTTATGACGTAACGGTACCCGCTCAGCTGATGGACAAACCAATGGAGTTTTTATATTATGTTTTTGTATTTGGTTGAGTTTCTATCAACCATGCTGAAATGTTGACTAAAATTGAAATTTTGAACCAATTATTGACACTGTAAACCAATAATTACAATGCACAATTGTTGAAAAAAAAATACATTTTAGCCCTGAAAGCAAGATTTTAAAATAAGCCATCTGACAAACAAAAATCTAGTTGAAACCTCATTAGGTTTACCTATTTAGAAGTTACAATGCCACAGAAAGAACCATAATATACCTTTACACACGTCCAACTCATAACAATAATCATATGTTTTTCTAATAATAAAAACGAATGGCGATTATACGTATAAATCGGATATTTTTCATCAAAAAAGCCTATCCCCATCTTTCGTTCCCACCGCTGTAACTCCTGTGTAGCCAGGATCTACAGCTTAACCGCCAATTAAAACCCAACCAATTAAGGTCAAGTTACCATTAATGATATAGATTTTCATCAGTTCATATTCTAAGGCTTCACAACGAGTAGTCCCGAAGCAGTTTTATGAGTATTATAACAAATCATGTATTTCAGCAACATATTCACATATTATTAGTAAATAGTATTCTTAATACACGTAGTCTTATCATCCTAACCGATTTCCCGCCTTTTGTATTTATCTATGTGTTACGGTTAATGTGATAAATTGAAAATTATTAATAATAACCGGTTATTATGAATAATTACCGACAGTCGCGGTAAAAGTGATAAATTAATCACATTTAACAGTGATTATTTAATAATTCAACCTTAGTACTAAAAAAATTCATAAAAGAGAACAACATCTTGTGTACGTGCTCGTGTACAGCCAAACTTTTGAACGTTTTGATATCATATATCAATATAATTTGGCATAATGATTTTGGAATGTTTCTTGCATAATATTACTTTTCTATGATGCCTATAACATAATGTTTTGATTTAAAGTGAAAAATAGGTTAAGGTGCGGCGGGGGTGGCCCTTGGGCCACCCCTAAGCCGCCTATTTAGTTTTATACACACATAAATGACCTCATATTAATCACATTTACCAAATCATGCGGTAATTATTCATAATAACCGGCGATTATTCATAATTTTCACATTTATCACTTTGACCGTAACATATGCACTAATATTACTATTTATGTATGTTTATCTAGACAATTTTATGCAGCTTACTATTTTATTTATTTTACCAATGGTCCGTGACCCTCACTCGGCATGGGGCACACTGAAAACCAGCGCCGTGGCCTTCGTCACCGTGGGCCACGGCATATGCTGAGTGGGGTCCCGTTGCAGTGGGCATCTTGTTGGTGAATGGGTGGCACTGCTCAGTTTACTCTTGTTTTTATTTTTTCTTCTTCCATTATTATGTGCCACTGTCATGTCTATGTAATTGCCTGTATTTGTGTGATGTCCATTGTAATAAATGTATCTTTCTTTCTATTCGGCCACCTATCCCTTCTCCTACCACTATGTCGGCTGAATAACTTCAGGTTATAAAGCTGCCAATGATAAAAGTCTCTTTATCAACATAAGTGTAATATACGATCAAAATAATTCTTAAATTATACAAGACGGAATGTCGTCTTTCATATGAAGTATTCGCACAATTTTAGGGTTTCGTACAAGTTTTAAGAAGAGAACCATGACAGTAATCCTCAAGTTTATAAACTGAAACTTTTGTCGTAAGACTATTGTTTATTTTGAAAATATCTTATATTCTTAGGCTTATTAGTTTACTCACAATAAATCTGTAATATAAAAATGAATCGCAAAATGTGTTGGTAAGCGCATAACTCAACAATACCATACGGACCAATTTTGGTTCTTCTGGCGAGATTTGCAAAATTCAACCCATAAGGAGGTAAAACGGGGTCGACGCGTATGAAATCGCGGGCGGCCGCTAGTGTACTATAAATTGTACAGGGTGACCCAATGGTGGGAGATCAAACAAAAAGTATTCTAATGCTTAAATGTAATAACTTTATACGGGACCATATTGTTTTGCTGCAAGACAAAACAGCTCACACTTATCCGGTTTTTTGTCCCATACGCGTTAAAAGCAAGGTCTTTAGAGTTGTTAATGTTTGTTTTCGCCAGAAAACTCTTTATTGCGTAACGGTGTACCGCAAACCCGAAACCAGCATTCATTGCATTTGTTAAGCTAACAACACACTGTCGTTATACCAAACTCACAAAGATAGGTCCCCATAATTGATGCTTACTGTCCATGGTGTATAACTTTTCTTAAAGATTACTTATACCTTTATTTTGTCTCTTATTATATCCGCTTTGCACTGGAGGAAAGTCGATCCTAACTTCGAACTCCTCCTATGTTCTTCTGATTAATTTCGTTACGGGTCCAATGACAGTTTGACATTCCCCCGGGACAAACTTGACCTTCATTAATTGGCTTTTTCTCGGTGGTCAAGCAGTTGATCCTGGAGTTGCGTTGCAGCAACAGTTACTGTTTAGTAAGTTTTTACATCCTTTTTGTGGTAGAGTCCCTCTACCTCTATAACCACATTCCAAAATATAATACTGTTAATTAAGGCGATTAGAGTCCTCAATCCGCGTCAAATGGGCATTTTGTAAAGCCTACTCCTCTTTTACTGCTGGACAGAAATAGTTGAAAAAAATATATGTTATACAACAGTTCAAGGACTACATTTGTGACGTTTGAATTTTCGCTACGTCTCTTTGTTTTGGATTAAAAAAATAAATACGGGACATCGATTTTTTACTTAAATTCCCTACTCCTCCAAAACGGCTATGTTAATTTAAAAGATTTTTGCACCAATAGATTAGGAATTCTTTAATCTTTAAATGACACGTTGCGTTTTTCAATCGAACATTACTTTCATTCATAAATTTTACTTTTGATAAATTCCGAACGTTTTGCTGTTGAGGGGGCCTTCGCGGGGTGCGGGCGGCAGTCGGCCGCTGGCCTTCAGACGGGGAGGTTGTGTCACTCGCTGCAAACTGACATTAGCGATCAAAATGAATTTTTTCTTTGGCTGAGTTGCACCACCTGACGTGACCTAACTTTGACCGTAGCTTTGGCGATAACCGGTGTTTTTTTGTATGGAGTTTGACAGATTTTTGACTTTTGTCAAATTTAAAATAAGATGGTGCAACCTAGTCTTTGTTTGACAATAGTTTTTATGTCAGAGTTGTTCATAGAGCACGTTCAGTCAGACGATACGATTGAATTAAGGCATGCTCGGACGCTATTATCTACCTAAATAGAATCTATTAGTGTAAAAAAATCGACTCCAAAAAAAACGGCACTAGATAAGTAAAAGTTGAAAATATATTCCGTTATTTATTTACTGGGCCTTTGCAATCAGTATCCAAATTAGGAGCGAGTCAGAATCAGTAGTAATCGATTTACGTGAAGAAAACAATTTATATTTTTCATACTTAGGCTCGGCGCAAATGGGCCATTTAGAATTAGATTTTCAATATGTTTCTTCGCGAAAATAGTTACCACAGTTAAAAAAAAATAAGATAAAGTGGTATTGATGAATTGTTCTATAGAGCTTATTAAAAAATGTGGATACTGATTACAAATGCCCGTATATCATGATTGACATTTTCGGAGTCGGTGACAGCCTACCTTTTGGTGATTCGTTTTGGAGTTGGTTTTAATTTTTGGTGAAAATTAATTTATTTCATGCCTTTAGTAAAGCCTGGTCCGTGAGCACGTAGAATCCCGTCCAATGACCCCAAGCTACCCATCCCTATCGCTCGCGCGTAATTATGTTGCTGTCGCGACTGTGCGACGGGCGCCCGCAGTGAGTGTGCGAGCGCGACATGGGTAGCTTGGGGTCATTGGACGGGATTCTACGTGCTCACGGACCAGGCTTTAGACTATAGGTACTCAATAGACCTTGTTGTTGCCACTGAAGGTGCATAGGTACACAGTACATTGATACCATATTTTTCATGTTAAGTGCAAATAAACTTCCCTAAATTACCTAACCATGAAACGTACCTATAGGCTATAATAATTAAAAAGTTTCGTCGATAAAAACTGAAATCCTCTTATAAGATGATGAACTTTGGGAGCATGTCATGAAACTAAAATTATTAGCATACAAAAACTTGTTTAAAAAAAAAAGGTTTTATTCTTTTAATTTATTTTTTTATTTATGATGCGGAATTTGCTGCGGCGTAGTAGCAAAGATTTTTCGTTATGTAGCTCGTAATAATTTCGAAGAATAGGGATGTTTCCTGGGTAAAGCAAGAGTTTGAATTAGTCCGTCGGTCAACTTACCAAAAAAATACTTTAAATGTATTTTTCACTTTTTTAAACTTATGAAAATTTAAAGAGATAAAGCACGCCAAAGTTCAGAAAAGGCACATGACGTTAAGGCGTGCTTAAAATTGTTGCGATTTGTGTCGTCACGCGGAATTTCATCGCATCATAACTTCGTGATTACTTGTTTGTTGACAAATAAAAATATCCCGTGTCCAATATTTTTTGATAGTGTAATTGACGGACTAAAAGTGTTTTTTAAGAAACTAGCCTATTCCTACGGCCACATTCCAGCTCCATCATCAGACCCTGTTTGCCTTTGAGAATTGAAGTAGGTAGGTACTCGTGATTTTTAAAGTAGCTTACTTACATAATATTACTTACTTATATTTATATAAATAAATAAATACAAATCAAACGAGCCTAAACTCGATGGAATCGTTTAATCCCGGAGTTGCTATGGGGCCACTGGCATTCCAACTCTATCATCAGATGGACTCCATGTCATCACAATATTGCATTGTCATCCGAATTACATGTATATCCAAAATTTTAACTCAATCAGTTGTTGAAGGATTTCTAATAAAAAGACGAGATTAAACACATTTTCAGTTTATTCTTCATAAGTGACACAAAGAGAATGACAATAGACAAAAGAAGAAACATTTGCTTTTTTAAACCATAGACAATACTACTATGTGTTCCAATAGCTACAGCTGTCGTCAGGAAGTTGGTCTAACAAATTCAGCTTGCAAGATTCCACCCGAAGTTACCTACATATTACATGTTCAAATTTCGAGAACGGCTGAACCGAAAAAAACATTTGAAAATTTACGAAAAATTAAAAAAAAATATCCCGTACAAAATGTTCATGGATTGTGTTATTTTTATTAAATACCTTTACGCCTGAGTTAAATGACACCGACATCAAGGTTCATCAATTCAAGTTTAAAATAATAGGCAGTAATGTCATGAAAAAAGAGCTTCTATTCTGTATCTACTTATGCCCGTGTAATTTTGATCGGTGTCAAATCGGAGTTTTCGTGCGGGGTGCGCGGGTGTTTCGCGCGGCGTGAAGGTCAAACGCCCAAGGTCATTGAGGACTCTAATCGCCTTAAATTACGAGTACCTTCAGCATTATTAATTCGAGATGAGAACTTTGTTAGTGTGGCTGTACCTTTAGCATTACGAAGAAAAATTCTGATTGTTTTTGCAAATATTACGCATACTAACGGTTGTTTAAAAAAGAAACTGAGTGACTTAAGAGCCGTACGAATGTTTTGATCTTTGCCTCTTTTTAGTAGTCGGCAAATCAACCTTCCAAATAAACGTGTTTTTCCAATGAATTTTGTACCGTATTTTAATGATAAGCTTCAAATAACTTATGGATATTTGTTTATACGCTGACAACTGTATTTTGTTTCTTTTTTCTTTGTTGTCTTTTTAAAAACCAGCCAGTAATTAATTAATGAATTTGTAAGAATATGTTTGAAATAACTTGCGATATTTATGATGACACTTTCTTGCAATAAATGCAAGTCATTGCAAGAATACAAGAATTTGTGTGTCACTATGATTCGATGACTCTCTCTCTCATTTCAATACTACTATAATTTCTGAGAGCAAAATAAACTCAACGTCTCCGCTCAAGAGAAATTACATTTACTCGTATATGTTCAAAATAAACATAGTAACAGCTTTTATCAAAATAGAACCCAAATCAATATTATTACAGACCTAGGAAACATATCTAGATTATTGCGTAATCTGTTTCAGCCAAGTCAACATTGTCATTCAAAGGCAAACGAAGTACACTGCAAAATTCATAGCAACCGCAGCACCATAGTCTTAAGGCTATTTTATGAAATCCCTTGGAAATCCGGACCACCCTTACTGCCAAGAATATTGACTATGGAACATAGAATCTAACCAAACCTTTTTCATCTTTCCAGATGTGACTACGTCCACGATGGCAGCCACAGATGGCCAGATCGTGGTAGCCGCCTCCCGCTGGGCGGACGAAGGCAACTACCTACGAGAGTTCGCTGCCAAGCATCGCCTCCCCAACGTCGCCAAGATCATCAAGGGTCAATATGGCGGCCTTGGCGTCCCAACCCTCCCAAGTCCCAGCCTCCAAAGCACAGCTCTTCTTGTCTCCGCCGGAAAAAGAAAGAAAATCATCGCCCAAGCCATCAAACTTAAAGAGGGAAGACGGATGGTCAGTGTAGGACCAAGGATTGCCATCCCCGACTCTTACAAAGGGTATTTTGAGCTACTAAGCGAGGAAGGCAGAGCTGTGAGATGTATAGAATCGGTCGCCGAACTAGCCAGAAGAAAACTAGACGATGGATGCCTTGTCAGAGAACCCATCAGAGTGATCTGCGCTAAAACAGATCTAGATGGTAACGTAACAGCAGATGGGGCCAGAAACCTGCCCGCGGGCGAAGTCATCATGCCGAGAGGCGAAGTGTTCTTAGGTAAAAGTAAATATTTAAAATGCACCGACTCCAAAGGAGACACGGTGCTGTTGAGCCAAGACCAGAGAGGAAAGTTCTCAGCCATTGCCAAAGAAGAGAACATCAGCGGAGTGCACACAGCGAAGACGTTGCTGACGAAGAGACTGCCCATTACAGTGAGGCTTGTACACGGAACTCCTCCAAGAGGCCTGAAAAGTTCCAACCATTTTGTACCAGAACTGAGATTGCTGTCCATGTTTGAAGAAGACCACGTCTTCGCGCTGCCACTCCAGAAAGAAGGCAACGCTCTCATAGCGCTCCCTTTAGCCGCTCCTCTGAAAATGCAAAGATGCAAAAACGAGGAGCAGATCAAAAACTTCATGGAATTCTCTAGATTAGTCGAAAAGTGCAATCGATTGCTCGTAGACGTTGTCGACAGGATACACGTGCTAGACGGAAAGCTTGGTGACCCCAAAAGATTACTGAATGCCCCATTACACGCTCCACCTTTGATCAAAACTGGTTACTTCCTCCGAAGGAGTGCGTCATCAGATACTGCCAATCAGCATAAGCATATAACGCGCCATAGTCATATTTACAGCAGCCATAGAGACGAGAACAGCATCCCCGATGAATACGATGAAATAGACCAGATCTACGACTACGTAAGAGGATTTGCTCCACTGCCGAAGAATATCAAAGCGTCATACTCCAACGAGCCAAGTCGCCACGAGTCTGCCCCGTCTTCACCAGCGCCCACGCCTATTCATATGCCTTTAATAACCGAAATTAAACCAGAACCACCTCCCATAGAGACCATCCCTACAAAAAAGCCTCAACTCTGTCAAAAGGCAGAGAAAAGAACTCGCAAGGCAACAGTTCCAATAAAAGAGACACCAGTAACAGTTTACAAAGAAAAGTGTTCCATTGCACCAGCCCCGAACAATTTGCCGAAGCTGTTCATCAAGAACAATATAAACAATAACAAAAGCAGGATGGTGTTCCGGCAGAAAAGCAATTCTCCGACCAAGGAGAGTCCTAGTCCTATAGCTAGTCCGGTGCGTCCGTTAACGAAGGGTGATTCTCCTATCTTCAACATAAGGTATAAAAGTCTTTCGAATATCCACCAGGCGATGGAATTAGACGGGACTTTAGACTCGAGCCATTCTGGCGGCAGGACTTCTGGGGATTCTGGGAACGGGCCGAAGTTGCCAGAAAAGAGATCCAGGAAGCTGAGCAGGCCTAAATCCTTGACGAACCTGGTGTGGGAGCTGAAGGGCTGTCCCGTGGAACCGAATGAGAAACCAAAATGTAGGGTTAAAAATGAGAGTTACAAGAAAATGGGCACGAAGTTATCGCTGGGAGCACAGAAGAGGGTGCCGACGCTGTATCTCTGATTTCTTGGTAAGTATTGTCGTTTTTTACAAACTAATATTTACATTGACCCGTTATAGCTTTTTCAAATTAGACGGTTTGAGGTGAACGTTTGTCGTCCGTTTGCAAGACCGCACACTGAAAATTGTATTACAACTGCGTTGGAATAAAAATGACAATCAATTACCAACAGAGTGTGCGGCCTCGCAAACACACGATACGACTGACGTCCTGCTCAAAACGCCTAATTTGAAAGAACCCTCATCCAGCGATTTCATTCAGAGCTAAAAGTATTTTTCTGTAAATAATGTCATAAACGTGGAGAATAAAAAAGCCTGTAAGATATTATATCCACTGTACTTATGTAGTCCGCGTTCGTGTAATCGAAACAATCTGTTAATTAACTCTTAATATCTGCATTTAGCCATTTTTATTCAAATCACAATGTAGGTTCATAGATAACTCGGTGTGAAATATAGATAAGGCTTCAAATGATGCCATAAACACTTTTAATCATAATTAATTTTCGAATTTTTGAAATCATCTCTTTAAGATTATAGTGATAGAGATTTATAGCGCGCAGTGTTTTGTTATTTCATTAATATAGTAGCTTTAACATTTATACTGTTTATAGAAATGCAATTTGTTTATCGTCTTCACCAGTCGGTACATTCAAGATTCCTCAACTCGTATCGGATGGCATATCACGAGTTGCGGTTGCGAAATATAAAGATTCAAGCGATTTATGCTCACCCTATCTCTATTGAAAATGCTCATCGGTGGCTTACTGTTATGTGGAAATGCTTTGTTAGGACCACACCACACTGTACAAAAATCAAATCAAAATCAAAAATATTTTATTCAATTTTGACCACTGGTGGCACTTCATCATCATCATCATCATTTCAGTCATAGGATGTCCACTGCTGAACATGGGCCTCCCCCAATGCTTTCCATGTTGATCGATTGGTAGCGGCTTGCGACCAGCGCTTCCCTGCTACCTTTATGATGTCGTCGGTCCACCTTGTCACTGGCTTGCCACTTGCCACTGGTGGCACTTATGAACGTCAAATACATACAGTAAAAAATAGCCCTTAAGGGGCACTTTACATGTCTCCTTATCTTTTGGGCCCTACCAGCGCTTCGAGAGAGAAGAAACGCAGGAACAAACGATGACTGATTATTGAAACACATTGATAAGTGCCCGGATCACGGCGCAGTGAATGGTTGACATACTGACAGCCTTTGGAGTCTTTGGACAGGTTTCCAAAACGGTTGTTTATTCAATTTTGACCGAGATTTGGTAAATTATAAATAAAAGATTTGTTACTTATGAACATAAAAAAATTAACCGTTGATTGACTTAGTCTGTTCTCTAGTGCTAAGACGAAGCCCCGAAACAAACTCGTAGAGGTCCTCAGAATAAACTTGTGCCATTATCAATAACTTAATAATAACTACCTCTAAAACACAGGCTTTCGTTAAATGTGGAAATACCTTTTCCGTTGCGCCATTTTCCAATGAGAACTTTCTGTCTTCACAATACACATTTTATTTGATTTAATTTAAGTTCGCATTTTGCGACTTTACTTCACTCCATGTAAAGATAAGTGTGGTTTGACCCTTACAGATATTTATTGAGACATCAATGCCTTTAGCTATTTTCTCATTGTAAACATTAACATTAATTATTATTTATACACAGAACTATGAAGATGAAGATTTTATTAGCAACATTTTAGGGAGGGTTTTGTTTTGCAACAAACGCCTGTATTCACAAACATTACTATGAGGTTTCACAGTGCGCGTGGACGCACAGGGTGACACACGAACCAATCATAGAGCTCTATTCAACGCTGGTCGTTCGATTTGCCGCTTCACTTAAGCAAGCATCGTTTGTGAATACGGGCGAAAGTCTATTCGTCACACCTTTGCAAGTAAATTCGTCACAAATGTAAATAAGATCACGTCAAATTGTCATAAGAAATATAAAGTGTGACAAGTTTGAAATGCTTTTCTCTATGAGTTAACTGTGCCAAATCGACAATAAAGCTTTAACCACACCAAGGCGTGCAGATCCTTTGATCAGATCCAATGACAGGTCGCGCGACCCATGACAGTTCACGAGACCTGTCATTTCCCTATGATCGCGCCGTTTTGGCAGGGTACTCACCTGCCATGTAGCACGTAACGTAGCATGTAACGTAACCAACCTTCAAGTGAGTACGGCTCGTCCACGGTCATCGCGTATCTGGCTGCGAGCTCCTGGATCCTACTGCGAGCCGCCTTTGTGCTCGCAGTGATACCGCCAGTCGGCGGGTCGCTGCGATCTCCCTGCGAACCACGCGCGAGCAGCTCGCAGCGGGCTCATGCCTATGTACTCACTTGATACAGTATCTAAATATATGTATGTATAAAAGGAGAAACTGACTGACTGACTGACTGACATATATCAACGCACAGCCTAAACGGCTAAACGTAGGCACTTGAAATTTGGAAGGGACGTAGCTTAGGTACCGTAGAGGTGCACTAAGAAAATAATTCCTGAAATTCCCACGAGAACGGGAATTAGAGGGAAAATCCTTTTGTATGAAAAATCTAAACCGCTTAAGTTAGACGCTTGAAATTTGGCATGCAGGTACCTTAGTAAACTTAAAGCTTAGTTACAACAGGATATTGCAAAATGCCCACGGGAACGGGAGTTAGCGGGAAAATCCTTTTGTATGAAAAATCTAAACCGCTTAAGTTAGACGCTTGAAATCTGGCATGCAGGTACCTTAGTAAACTTAAAGCTTAGTCACAACAGAATATTGCAAAATTCCCACGGGAACGGGAGTTAGCGGGAAAAAACATTTGTAAGAAAAAATCTAAACCGCGTAAGATAGATGAAGGGGGTAAAACGGGATCCACGCGTACGAAGTCGCGGGCGGCCGCTAGTCTGATACATTAGATAGATAGATAGATAGATAAAACGTTTATTGCATGTTACATTACATGCTACACGGCTAGATGAGTACCCTGCACGCGTTGGTGTGGTTGAAGCAGAACCCATTTTAGTAAACACATTACGTGTAAAAAACAACCGACTAATAGAAAGGTATAAACTAAAGATTTAATTATAAATAATGATGATTAAATGTACATTATAACTCACTCAGTGTATTGTTTAATTATACTTTCAATATGGAACTTGTTGTTGATTTCACGAGCCATTAAGCATCAGAACATCCAGAAAAGGTTTCTATTCTACACGTTTTTTAGTTTTTCTGGTTTGATATGGAAATAAATATGTTTTTATTTAATATTAAATTACGCTCGCTTTTTGTGTTACAAATCTATTTCTAAGTAAACTCTGTAAAGCCAAAACAATCGTTTGGATTATCAACAATTAAATGTGTAAACTAAATTGAAACTACCATAAAAACCGTTCAACTACACAATTAATTGTAAAATAGAAGCTATTAAAACTACAATAAGATGCTACAGTGATTACCTTGATGTACACACATACACACATACATACATACATATGTTACAGTCAAAACTCATAATCGGTCAAAACCCGATTTTGACTAACATCCTTGGTCAAAACCACTTTCGACTGGAAAAATCAGTCAAAAGTGATATTGACCAAGGGCATCAGTCAAAACCATTTTTGACTGATTTTTGCAGTCAAAGTGGTTTTGACCGATTATGAGTTTTGACTGCAACACATACACAGGATAGTTTTTATCCCGGTTTAAAAAAAACACGCGTGCGTTGATGTCTTTTTGTAACAATGACATGTCAAAATTAACCCATTCGAAGTCGTGGAAAAAGCGAAAATAAGTAAACACTTATGGCATTGTCTTTTGCTCTTTCACACAATAACATGCACGAATTCGGTGTAAAGACAGCTAAAGGCACAGGAAAAAAATAGGATAGTTTTTATCCCAGTTCTTAAATATGGATACGCGCGTTGATGTCTTTTGTGGCAGGCCAAACTTAAGGCCCGGTTTCCACCAAAGCGGAGCGGAGCGGAGCGGAGCGGAGAAGTGTTGGGCCGTTAAATTTTTCTATAGAATTTGACAGCCGCAATGGCGTGGCGCGGAGCGAACTTGTGCGAAGCGGAGAAGAAAAGTAATAATAATAATAAATCTTTGGACAATTTTACACAGCAACTTATATGCTTGTGTTATAGGTGCTAGCTTAACGAATATACTACTTATATAAAGTTTTTAAATACATACATAAACATATCATAGTCACACCCAGACTCGTCACAGAACTTATTATCATTACAATTTCTGCCAGGCCGGGAATCGAACCCGGGACCTCTCGGCATAGTAGTCCGTTCTGAATCACTACACCAAACGGCCGACGAAGTGGAAATAATTAAATCTGATTGGTCATTCAAAAACACTTCTCCGCTCCGCTCCGCTTTAGTGGAAACCGGGCCTTAGCCGTTCAAAGTCGCGGGAAACTAAAACAAGTAAACACACGACTTGTTTCACATAGCACACCGTTAACTAATAATTTCTCCGCTAATCAATAAAGCGCAATAAATCCCTCGGATCTAGTCCCCCGGTCGATGACTGCGGATGTGACGTCACTCGTCCTGTTGCCAGTCATTATGATAAGTATGATCAGGTATGCTGGTACGTATAGCCTAATGGGAAGGCTTTACGTGCGAGTCCCGGTCTGTATTCCGTTTATTTATTCAACTAGCTATGCTTTAAAACCATCATCATAAACTTGAGGAAAATATTGCAATAAATCAATTTAGGTCATATTAACTAGTAGGTAACCCTGTCTTTCCCTGGATTGAACAAAATATGTCAATCTTAACCAGTAATATAGCCTATGTTATATTTATCTAAATAGTGTAGGTTTTAATTGGTAGAAGACTTTTCCAAAAGTAAAACGTATCGTGGTTCCTAGAGATTACCACGGTATATCAAAATTGTGTTGAGTAAGGAAAAAATAATGAGTGGGTAGAGTTGTCATGGGTCGAATACGGAATAACCCAAAATGGTAGGTACTTTGTGGCGTTCCTTGGGTAAAAAGGCTTATGTCAATCAGTGGGCTTCCTTAGACCGAATGATGATGAAAAATAAGTTCAGTCAAGAGTATCCAGAGATTATTTCTTACAAAATACTTAAATTTGCATTTTATTAATTCTACCACTGCTTCGGGACAATAAATGGGCCAGTGCTGAAAAGAAGCAGCGCAAGAAACTCATCTATACTATACATTTAAACTATTTAAATCAAATATGTAATTGCTCAATAATGAATAATAAATAAATAAGTTAAAACTAAACTAGCTTCTTTCCAAATACAATTGTAATCAAAAAAAGTAATCTATCTAAAGCCTACTTTAGTAAATAGATAGGTAGTAACAATAAGCACTTCCTACGTGCGCAGTGCGATGATATTTGCAGCAGGTGGATCCTGCGCGAAAGTTTGACATTTACCGACAGCATTCTGATAGTGGCACAGAGTAAAAGGCTTACAGAAGTGTCACTTCATTGCGTTATGAAAATGTACTCGTAGCTTCTTCTTTTGGCATGAATAAGACCTCAAAACCTACCTTGATTTTTCGCCACTTAGTTCCCACTAATAATAGAAATACATACGAGTGTAACTAGGCAGTTATGTGCCTAGCAAAGTTAAGCACATAAAAGCATAGCTCAGGGGAGCTACACCATAGAAACAGCCAAGCCAAAAGATTAGCGTAAAAAAGTCTGAAGATAATTTATTTTGAGTAAAATCTTGTCTAATTTCTCTCTCTCTCTCTCTCTCTCTTTCATGTACGAAACAAATGCATGAATTCATCTTGGCTATTTTCTATAGAGAAATGACAATTAAATTAAATTTCTTGACAAAATATACCTACTCCTGCTTTGTTGGGAAGTCGCACCTCAGTTATCTAAACCCACAAGATAGAATACGAATTTGGCTAGCTTTTTGGCTATAAATATTATAATAGACATAGACAGTTAATGATAATGTTAATTACTGTCTAAAGTAGTAAATGGTAGATTATCGCCTCATTAAAAAATCTCCGGTTTTTCCGTAACATATTTTTTACCGATTCGCGAACTGTGGTAAAATAACGGCACATAATGGCTGACACAATCGAAACTTGAACGATTTCGATAGCAATTAGCCCACACAACGTATTAAGCGTATTTTTAAGACATCATTAAGCTTTTGGCGAGCAAAAACGTCGCCATAATTGGACGATGTCATAACTTTAATTGGTTTTTGACTCAATTAACTGTTCTATAAAGTTTGTTTTTTGCTAAACACGTCTGATATAATTATGCTTAAGTGTATACAGCGGAATTGGATTTAGGTTCTCGAGAGCATCAATTTTTTTGTGTTGCAAGACATTTTATAAATAAAGTGCTTCATTTAGGTTATTTGGGCAGTACTTTCCTGATGTTCGGACTTAAATTCAAAACAATGAAAAAACGTTACTTGCCCATCCAAAAATAAATAAAAACATTTAACCAAACACGCGGGAAGTCGAAAATTTCATAATGTAAGTATGTAGCTAAGATCAGGAATGCTAGCTATTTAGTCCCTCGACTGTGCTTAACTTTGCTAGGCACATAAATAACGTCTTCATCGCACTGTCCCATCTGCGGATTGATCTATGCCACTATTGTTGTATCCTTCATGCAACATTTTACAACTGTGACCTTTCGTTAAATATCTTTAAACACGACTGCATCTTAATGCACTCGCAAACTTATTATCATGTTCGGAGTTACATTCAATTAGGTTTTGAAGCCGTCATTGTATTAACGTTTAGTGCTTAAACATCCAGATTGTTTATTATTTTTGTTTTAAAGGCATTTCTGACGTATTTCTTAAAGTTCATAACCGAGTAAATTTTATGAGCTTCTAAAGTGTATTCATTACGTCATCTACGACATTTTAACTAAATGCAAATAAAATGCTGAGTTAGTAAATATGAACAACATCTAGAGACTAACGCCCGTATTCACAAACATTACTATGAGATCTCACAGTGCACACAGGGTGACACACGAAACAATCACAGAGCTCTATTCAACGCTGTGCGTTCTATTTGCTGCTTTACTTAAGCTAGCATCGTTTGTGAATGGGCGTAAATGACTAACCCTGGTTTGTGAATTGAGCTTGAGCGTGCTTTTTTTTACTCACTTAAGCTGTTCAGTCGAAAATGAGTACGCTCAAGCTTTAAAGTATCAATTCAGAAACCTATATTAATAACGTATCTTCGGTTCCTGGTTTGAAGAGTCTGTTGTGAGCACTTTTGGCTTTTTAAAGGTTAAGAATATTTAGTTAAAACACGTCACCTATACCTCCTACGAGCGGGCCATCTGATTTGATCGGCATTTTTAAAAGTCAAATCACGTCCGGCTTTGTACATTTTTTTTATGCTAGACAAGGCAGGTATTTGACCGCAATCGCACCTGGTGTTAAGTGAGATGCAGTCTAGGATGGTACATATCTGCCCTGTAAGTGCCTATGTACATAAGAGTATCCGATATGTATAGGTTTACTGCTTAACTTAGTCCATGACTGAAGTATAAAATTAGCCCTAGGGAGTGTTTTTGGGTCAAATGTGCTTCAGTTTGTATGCTCTGTCACGACATAATTATGTCAAAAAAATTAAACCCGGGACGAACACTGGTTTAAAATGACATTTCCGTACTAAATGACAATTTAAACCAGAGTTCAATCAGAGTCTAGCTTTTTGTAAGGGGATACGGGACTATTCCCACCTCTCGTTCCCACCGCTGCAACTCCTGTGTAGCCAGGATCTACAGCTTGACCGCCATAAAAACCCAACCAATGAAGGTCAAGTTTGTCCCGGGGAAAGTTAAACTGTCATTGGACCCGCAACGAAATTAATCAGAAGAACATAGGAGGAGTTCGAAGTTAAGGTTCGATTTCCCTCCATTGCAAAGCGGATGACAGGTGAAAAACAAAGGGAAAATAAGGGGGATAGTGACTAAAGTACATATACCTACATCAAGGTATTAATTACCTACTGTAGCATCTTATGTTGTTGCAATACGTGCTATTTTGCAAAAAAAAATGATAGTCTGATGTCCTGTTGACTGTGTTTTGTTTAGAAAAACCTCATTATTGTTATTGTAAACATATTCTAAATTATCTGCACCTACAAATACAACCTTGCAAGTCTAATAACAGCAAATAGTCATAATATCTAAGTACATGACATGTTAGAGCATTAATCATATTAATAAAGCTCTGTGTCTGTGTGTATGCAAATATAGAAAGTCACGGATCAAGGTGAGCCTGTCAAATGTCACGCAGTCGCTTCCGACCCGGCAAATGGCATTTGCAGGTGCAATTTTGGAATCCATAGATATTTTTAGGATGAGGAGTCAATCTGGAAACCGTATAAATATTCTTTTAAATACAGACTGCTCTTTATAGCACACGACACAAAAATACAAAATCAAAAAAAGACAAAGGCAATCTCATTGATAAGAATTAATGATCTCTTACAGAGAATCCATAGAGAGGACTACAACACGAAACAGAAAAATCTGTTCTGTGGAGAGGACATACTTACATACATTAAACAAACAAATTAAATTCCAGTTTTTTCTATTTCTCTTTAACATTCGAAGAGATTGAGTCGGAAACGATGGATATTTTGCAACTTATAAAATTCAAATACATTGTTACTTAATACTTAGCTTGTCCTAAGATTCATAAGTAAGTACAGTTTCAGTTTCGACTGGTTTCATAATCAAACTCTAATGTTAGAAGGCAAAACATGATTTAGGAGTAACTGGCTAATTAAAATGACATACCTAAACACAGCGGGCAAATACTAACTTATTATTGTATGCAGGATGTTTTTTGGGTGGTCAAATCTAAAGCTTATTATGTTGTCTATGCAAATGAGAAATAAATAAAATAGCTTTATTAATCTATATCTATACTAATATTATAAATGCGAAAGTAACTCTGTCTGTCTGTCTGTCCTAAGTCAAAGTTGTAATTCCAAAATTGACTTTTTTTCATTTTGCTCTATGAAACGATAGCGAAATTGATTCGGTTTCTAATCTATATCTACAAAAGGTCACTGACTGACTGACTCACTCACTCACTCATTACGAAATCTCAGAAATTACAAGTGCTAGGAGTCTCAAATTTTACATGAGGGTTTTAAAACGTAGGTGATCTAAAACGGGATTTTAGGAAACTCTACCCCTAAGGGGGTAAAGCGGGATCCATGCGTACGAAGTCGCGTGCGGCTGCCAGTATGTATATCTATTAGGGCAGCAAGTTCCTCAAAAGTTTGACCTACTACATCATGCTGGGCACAGGTCATAATTAAATTAATTTGTTTCATATCTATAATACCAACACATTAGACTTTTTTTGTTGAAAAATCACACTTAACTTAATACAAATACACAGCTTGATGTGCCGCCTATACAAAGGTGTGTCATTACGACCTAGACCTGAGGCCAGTTCATGATGGATCGCGGTAAATGCTTTGGAATTCGGCGATCAATCACTGAACTGATGGCTCATTCGTCTTTTGTGTTGGTGGAATAACATAATATTTACCCACAGATTCGGTAGCTTGCTCGGTAGCTTCGGTACCTTTTGTCGCTTAAAGTTTATTTTGAGTTACATGTGCGAATAAGATACATTTATTGGGGCATGGGGGCAGATTTTTCAGTTCGGTTTGGTTGGTGGTAGGGCTTGTTCCAAGTCCACCTGGCTAGCTACCACCATCTTACCTAAGTCTGTCGCCATAACAACAATGTTAACAGCATTGTTGTGTTCCGGCAGTTAGAGGTAAGATAGCCAGTTCCTCTGTGGTTGAGGATTCCGGGTGAAACTCGCTTCCACCTCCGGCCTGATTGTCACTTACCATCAGGTGAGATACAGATCAAGAACCTCGTTGTGGATAAAAAAAAATATCTATAGTACATTCTAAATTCGGTAGGTCTCATAGCTTACGAGTATAAGTAACTTGGAGAAAAATGACGCCATTTTTTCTAGTTGTTACGAGTACTTTTCCTGCTTGTTGTAATAAGTTCCTCTTCACATTAAATATACATATCTTGGTAATATTCAATAAAATCTCTAGTAGAGTCCAAAAAATAAAACAAACATGTAAGAAATATTCGGGACAAAAAAGAAACTATAGGTACTTTTCATTTCCAGACGTTTATAGTGCTGTTGCCACATTTTTATAATATTTACAAATCTGTAACAAAAGCAAAAGACAAATAGAGCTTCTATTTGTCTACAAGTCAAGAATGGTTTATTATTTTTTACCAAATCCAGACTGGAAACCAACTAACAGTTTTAACTATAAACAACTTAACAACGTAACAACGTTTGATTCCATTTACCATAAACATTGCACTAATGGCCGCCCGTCATGCAATGTTTACCGTAATCGTTCAATTAGAATGCACCTTTCTGCATTATATTAATTAATTTCAAATTTCAGGGAAAGCGTGGTTTTTAAATTATTATACCTATCAAAGTTCATAACGTTCCGAGTATCATGCTAAAATAAGTCAGCAACAGCATTCAGACTGTGCATTTTTGTTGCAAAAGTGCGTCTTCACAACTTTAAAAAAACCACAGACAGTTTTTACTTTTATGTTTGAAGACTGAAAACACTGATTGAGCGAAAAAAATAGCTCACAACGCGTGGTCACTATGAAACGTCCACATCGCGAATTTGTCCCGTGGCAGCTTTATGAAAATTGGTCATGTTGTGGCAACGAAGAAAGCCATGACACGTTCTGAGGACTAGTTGGTTTAACCATATCATGACAGACGTATAGTGAGTTGTCAGCAGGGTTGCTAAACGGAAAGTTTTCCATCCATTTAACCCTACAACGTCGGAGATAGACTGCTACGTGCAAAATCACAAAATTTTAATCAAGGCGAGGCAGACAATCAACTGATGGCAATACGTAGTTATTTAAAACTCCAATTTGACATTTCACTATCCCGACAACCTTCTTCGACCTTTAAGGTCAGAGTTCTAAGTTATTATGTATTAATTAGCAAAATTGACTTCGCCCAATCTGGGGGTTTACTTTGGAAAACGTAAGTTATTTCCAAAACAGTTCCAGAAACCAAACCAGCACGTTTTAATGAATAAAATTTTAAATTGGGATGAGTATTTCATTTTGATGTTTCAATAATATCATAATATTCATCATGAACAATCGAAAGCACATCATACTAATCATTTTTGTTACAAAATAGCACATAAGTAGGTACTTCATTTATCTTTTCCTTTTCTTTTGTACTTTTATATTTTTCTTTCTGTTTCTTTTCTTGTCTTTTGTTGTGCACAATAAAGTGTGTTTTATCTATTTTATACATCCACATAAGAAGTGCCAATGTTTAAGTTGATGTGTTCTCATAGTTTGTTAGTCGATAGACATCCACGAGTTTCAGAGTCGACCCCCAGCATAGCTGGTGTCATACTTTCAGCAATTTCCCTCTAATTGCTCAATTTAATGTCCCTAATGGACAACCGAGCCCAGTTTTCGCACGACACGCCGCGCCTCGGTATTTAGCGTGTTTTACAGAATAACCTATTTCTGGACTGGTGATTAATTGTGATGTTTTTACGCGACGATATTTCTGTTGTTGGAATTAATATGATAAAGTGTCTTTAATTGTTCCAACAGCACATCAATCTGCGACAAAATTACGTTTAGAAATGGAAATTTTGGACCGGGCTTTTGTCCAGCAGTGGACGTCTTATGGCTGAAGCGAAATAAGGCCGTGTTGAGCGGTTTTGGCAGAGCAGTATAACACTCTACTCTTCACATGGATGTCGTGACAGGTGTCTAAGGAACAAAATATCGCGAACACCAGGCCTTTCCAAACCGTCTGGCTAGAGCAGGGGTTCCCAAACTTATTTAGTCTACTGCCCACTTTGAGAATAAATTATTTTTAGCGCCCCCCATTTTTGTAGTCAAGAGTCGAGCTCAGTCGGTGTCTAAGAGTCCTCCTAGTAGATGACGCCGCCCAAGCCTCTACACAACGTCCCGATTTTTTTTTCTGGGTCTCTTACCGCCCCCCTTTAAGCCTGCAGCGCCCACAAGGGGGCGTTATCGCCCACTTTGGAAAAGACTGGGCTAGAGGCTAGAGGAGTACAGGCCAAATCCTTCATTTGCCTCTGGTAAATTAGAGAGATTCGTGCTCCCGCAGTGGAGACCAAAAAAATTACCTAAAATGAATTATGGTTAATCAATTGTGGATTTTTGTTGCTTTTGTCGAATTCTTTTGAAGCTCGATGGATCCTCCTCTACGTCAATGATCATTTTCCCTTTTTCTATAGTTTAAAACGAATTTAAATATTATATTCTACTTCTAAACTAGTACGATCTATATTGCCATCTGAATTATTGATGTGTGCAACATTTAAAACTACTTTTTACACTTCTGACAATCTTGATAGAACTCCTCTATATTATGGAGGATAGATACAACGATAAAATCATAGACAAGTACCTACTGTTGTTTATCTTACCATAATGGAACGAAAAGTGTTCACAGATTATTCCATGAACTTGGTAACTCCAAAAAGATGGTAAAAGATAATGGTATTTATTTATGATATTTGTATATATTTTTTTGTTTTGAATTTCATCTAACAATTGATCAATTGACTTTAAAAACCTAGGACGTCATATGTATATGTTTCCATTCAAACTCAATAGGTTTTTGACTGGGTACGTCTACAACATAAATTCATCAATTCATAAACCTATTTTTCTTACGGTCACTTGGTCCAATCGTCACACATACATGTATTCCAAATTATCGATATTCATTTGTTTTTCTGAAAATATTTCATAATAACTAAAATATGGTAATACAGCACAATATGGTAGTTTTATATTAACATTCAACCATTCCCGAGCAAGTGGCTCGGGGCAATTTACTCAGCAATAGATTTAAAATTGCGGGCGCTTTTACGTTCTTTCGTTCACCACACCTCGATCAAGGCATAAAAAGTCAAAGTCAACTTTTTGCTAAGTCTAGTCTTGACTCTTGAGACCAGTGCGGGCTAAAAATACCCCATGAATTATGTATACGACTCCCGTATAGGCGAATGGATGTACCTTTAAAGGGATAAAACTTTGAAATATATTGGAAACGGCCGTTTTATAGGTTGCTCGTAAAGATAATCTTTTAATACGAAAGTAAAACTTAGGATCCATTTTCAGTGTGTACGATCAGATAGCTTCGATGTATAGGCCGCTCAACGAAAGTTGAGGCAAACACATTCACGCTCATATTCACAAACGATGCTTTCTTAAGTGAAGCAGCAAATCGAACGCACAGCGTTGAATAGAGCTCTGTGATTGGTTCGTGTATCATCCTGTGCGTCCACGGGCACTGTGAGACCTCATAGTAATGTTTGTGAATACGGGCGTCACACTGATAGGTAGTAGTAAGTAGTAAGTAGTACTCACACTAGGAGGTAATGTTTTAACACAAACAACAAAGTCAAAGCCTTTATTCAGTACTTGGGATAAATCCCTTATAAATACACGTCCCAAAATATAGCTTGGCCTACCACCACTTCGGGACAACATATGGGCTGGTGCTGAGAAGAAGTGGCGGAAGAAAGTCGATCATCTTTGTCAGCCTTTACATTACATTATACATTCAAGTTCAAATATCACCAAACTCATTGACAGTGGGCGCTACCATCGTTCAACTATATGTTTCCAACATAGCAAATATCGGAACCAGCGATCCAGCATTGACGGTGGCGCCCCCTGTCAATGTCACAGGAACAGTTCAATGTATTACGTCTATACCAGGGGTAGTCAACCGGTTTAGTCCAGTCAAAAAATACTATATGATTGTGTACTAAACTATGCTGTTTCATTTAAGATTTCCAGAAGTATGTAAGCGGTAGATCACCCAGGGTTTTGTTAGTACACAGTAGATCTTATGTCTATTCAAGTTGGCCACTCCTGGTCTATACACTCTATCACGCTCTTGTAATACCTATCTGCAAGCGAGACAGAAAGCACAGTCCAGCGTATACAAATACAAATCTTGTGTTGATGGCCTCAACTCTTGTTGCGCGACCTATAATAGTAATATCTATCTGCTTTATAGAAATTAAATGGTATAGAATAATGTTTTAATCTAAAATTAGACTGACTACCTACTGCTGTATTAGGTAGCATTTATTGGAAACAACTTTCTCATGAAGAGCGATAAAGGAAAATAGAGAAAACAAGTTAAATTAATATTATTATGGTAAAAATGAATCTTTGCCAGCACTGCAGTGAGAAGAATTTTATTTAGCCAGTATCCTACTAATATTATAAATGCGAAAGTTTGGATGTCTGGATGTCTGAATGTCTGGATAGATGTTTGTTACTCTTTCACGCAAAAACTACTGAACGGATTTGATGAAACTCTACAGCATTATTCTTTATAACCTAGAATAACATATAGGCTATAATTTATGACGATCTCTGACAAACTAAATTTCACGCAGGTGAAGCCGCGGGCAAAAGCTAGTAAAGTATATGTTGGAAAAGTAAACTAAAGAAACCAATCAAAATTATAACAACAAAAAATACATTATTTAATAGCTTACTCTCTGAAAGTTTAAAAACTTTGTAACAAATAAAGCACGAAATCTCAACGTCATTATTCAGTGGCATAAAAAAGTGATTAAATCAAACATCGTTAAGAATTTATCGATTAAGTAACGAGTTATCCGATAAACTTTTAATGGTTTTAAACAAACCTCTTGCATAACGCGAGTACAAGATGGATGCCATTGCATTACGGCGACGTATCTTTTAATCTCACAATTTCTTTGATTTACGTCGGATATCGTACGTTGACCCTGATCAGGGTCTCCAAAACTTAAGACGACTATGGCAAAATGGTTTGGGCATCGATTGGACACACCAGTGTTCGATCCCCGTCGATTGCCCCATACGAGTAGGTAGTATATTCAGATTGCCTAAAAGTTTTCAATAAAGAAGAATATAAATTTTAAATTTTATATTCAATATTTAGGTCCATTCCAGGGTACATGTACACCTCTCAGTGTGTCACTCTCCAAGAACAATTGAGTGAACACCAAACATGGACAATGTCAAAATACTGTGTCGGCCAAATCCTATTTTTAAGACATTTGTCCTGCAGTGGATACCACATAACCTGCTTTCTGGTAATGATGATAATTACTTACAAATAATTGAATACCCATATTATTAGCTGCCTGCCAACCCTAATTAAGAAATGCCGATTTATTGCATAAGAGTTCGAGAACTTCGGAATTTGACGGCATCGATGGAAAAAGGTGGAACTTTTTAATGAAGAACGATGTTAGTACATTTATTCACTCAGGGGCTCATGGCAGAGCAGTAGACGTCCTTAGTTTGGGAAGGTATTATTAGGTTTCTTAGCATGACCACACTTTAGTTACACTAGGTAAAACATAGGTGTTCAAAAGGTTCTAAATAAGTTTAGGGAAACATGCCTGATGAAGCATTTTCATCATCATGATCATTATCATGATTTCAGCCATAGGACGTCCACAGCTGAACATGAGACCTCCTCCAATGATTTCCGAATTGGCCGGTTGGTAGCAGCCTGCATCCAGCGCCTTCCAGCCACCTTTATGAGGTCGTCTGTCCACCTTGTGGAATATGAGAAGTGTGACTGTGTGACTATTTTTAAAATTCACTTCTTCCTTTCCCTAGCCCTTTTTCCCATTATTTGGGGTCTATATTTTTTAAATTATAAACCGTTTGGCCATAACCTTAACCGACACCAATGGCCATCCAATTATTTAAATTTAAATTCCATTCATAAAGCAACCCTCGTGACACTATCAGTCCTTTTCTGGCACATTGACGCCAGATAGTGCCGTCGCGCCGAAAAAGGAGATAAATAGGAAATATCCGAGGGAACCGTTACGTCGTTATGCAGCCACGGGCTGCGTATCACACCGCATTGTAACGGTATTGAAGCAAAAAGTATTTACATTGAGTAAATTTGCATACGTTTGGCCTTATCTTTTCAAGCGAACAGCTTAAAATGAAAGAAACGCGTTTATGTACTTATTTAATTTTACCTTTTCTGTATTCTCTTTCCCATTTTTTTTATCTAGCAACTTACCTATAGCATGGGTAGAATGCTAGCTAAACTTAATAAAAACATACTAACTAACGAAAACCGTGATTTCGCTTCATACTAAAGATGCCCTCTACATCTCATAGTAGCTTTCTAAATTATGTCCAAGTAACACAATGCTTTTTCCCCTAAAATACATAGGAAAATTGTAGGCTGTGTAGGTAGAATTCACTTTAGTCTTGTGACAAATTAAAGTTACAGTTCGGTGTAACAGCCATCCAATTAGACGTGCACAGCCCACATCGGATTTGGACGTCGGAAAACTTATTATTTCGAATATTTTGCATACCAAAAACTGTACCTTACCTTACCGTGTATAAAGTACATAAACGCTAAAATATTAATAGCTTACAAATCACAAAAGTTTTAACACGAATTTTGATTTTCCTCTTTAGTTCTTGTATTTGAATCAAAAGAAACCTTTTTTTATACTTATTTTTACGGGCGCTATTTTTGCAGTTGTTATAAACCTTTTTACTTTAACAATAAACTTTCTAACATGCGTTATTATTGTGATTATTGTAAAAAAAAATTTTTTTTTTCATACGGTAATTGCGACTTTTGGCGTAAATACTTTTTTGCAGATGTTGTAAACATTTTTTTTCTCTTTCCAGGTCCAAGAGTTTGCAGAGTGATGCCCTTCTTACGAACCAACAATTCGACAACGATCATTATACGACATTATCTTACATCTAAAATGATAGCATAATAGTGACTAAATTGTACTGCAATCAATATTTAGAAGGTCCTTGTTTAATAAAAACATACGTAACCGACTTTTACTTGTCCATATTATTATGGGTTTATTCCAAAAATGTTATCCCAAGTCAGAATGTCCTATAATATAAATTGGACCCATAGACTCTATTAAGGTCATGTGGTATTAAATAAATATTTTTTTCCTTTATCCCAATATTATAAATATTTGTCTTGATAAAGGAGAAAAACGTTAGAGATACTGGAATACGTCTAGTTTTGGGTCTAAAAAGCCTTAAAAATAATTCTTATCCACGTTCTTAATTTTCAAATTTAACAAAATTACTAGAATGCGCTAATTTATTACATGATGTGTTTCGGTCCCTGATTAATTTTATACCAGGGGCCGTAAACAATTTTCTTTGAGTATTTTCTTAACTTTTTTTTCCACTATGTTTCTCTTTTACAGTTTTGTTTTTATTAAACAAGAACCTAGAAATACCAAACTTTCACACATTAATAATTTTGATAAAAATAAAAATACTTATTTTTGATCTCTTTAATGATATAATTATTATAAATTGTTATTTATGATTTTAATGCCATATTACGGTGTAATACTTCCTTGGTGTTCTTAATTAGTATAAGCTAATATAATTAAAAGTTTCTCGAAATTGGCAGAATAAAATATTTAAAAATTTGAAAAAAAATGTAAACCAAAAATGTGAGGTGCCTTACTAAGTGAAATAAATTGTTTTGCTTAGATATAAAATTGTTACAAAATGCTAATTATTTTAGTATTGATAAAGGCAGTTGTTGTTTGCTTAAAGGATATTATTCACTGGTTTAATGTAATATTTTCTTTACAAAAATTACAAAATTGCTTTAGACAAAAAAGTAGTTAGTATGTAAGTTATACCAGAATATAGAAAATGTTTTAAGAAGTACATAGAAAAGTTCCAACTAAAATGCTGTGACTTCTTTGGTTTATAACGTAAAGGCCCATTTTTTAAACATCAGCAAACCCGTAGTCTAAACTTGAAATAATTTATTTTTGTATATAAAATAAATGTCTAAATGTCAATTAATTCCTTAAATAAATCTGGAGAGTGAAAATCTATCGTAAATGCAATAGAAATCGTATCCAGACGTAACAAGCGATCAGCAAGCGTAGTATTTTTTTCTCCCAGGCACGCATTCTATCAGGCAAGACCTGAAGTACTTTAAATGACTAGCATTATGTGACAATTTAAATGGAAATTATTATTATAATGAGAAACAGTCACAAAATAACTTTGAAGTTAGTTTACAAAATGTTTTGATACCTATGCATTTATCGATGTAATTACTACAGTCATAGGGGTTTAGTCCTTTTTATACCTACTCTTTTAATTTGAAATATTTCTAAGGTTGCTGGTTTTTGAAAGCATTATTTAAAAAACGGAAGAAAATTCTAATTGCGAATACAAAAAAGAGAAAAACAAAAAAAAGAAAAACCCGTTGCAAAATAGTGTATGGCAATGTTTTTGGAATGATTGCGATGTTGCTACAATAATTATAAATAATTCTTACGACTGTATTTACGCAGATCAGAGTCAAAAACATTTTTGACATTGTATTGCGAAGTATTTTTTCATCTCGCAACATTTTTTTATTTATTCCCATAAGACTTATGTTTTCAAAAACCAATACCTGCCTAAGTAGTTATAGTAATATCTTTACGTACATAATATTACGATAAAATTCTCGGAGTTTCAAAATAATTAAATATTTTTAGTAAAATTTTGAATCTTCGACAAAATTTATCGGATTTACTCGATGTACTCTCTATTTTAAAAGATCCAAATATCAATTCCCGTATAGATTAAGCTAGGTATCCTATTTTCATAATTCCTAGGATATGTTCTATTATTGTCATTAGTTATAAGATTTCTTTAAATTGTCAAGTCTCCATATTGTAATTCTTATGAAATAAACGAAATATTTGAATGGTGTAGCATTATTTCATGTACCTAGTATGTAAAAAACAGCACTAGAATAAAATTATTACCTACCACAATTAAGTAAATTCTTTTTTTAATTTTTATTTCACTAAAATTGGAATAAATGACCTGATTCAGCGGTACTAGCTAAAAAATAACAACAATTAAATACTTACCTAACAAAAATGTTTTGTTTCCCTGAAGGTGGAATCCAAATTGTACAGCAGCGACATCTATGTCATACAAGTAACACCTCTACCTAACAGGCAAGTTTTCCACTGAGTCAGTTAGTAGAGGTTTCACTAGATGGCTTAGAGAAGATAGTAGCGCCAACTAGTGAGCGCTAAGAACATCGTATTATATGCTAATTACAAATCTTTCAATCACAAGAGTGGCGCCACTGCCACTGTAGAAGACCCTCTTGACTATCTTTGTTATTTATTTAGTAATGTGAGCAATGTAGAGTGTATTCGTTAATAATACATTTCTTTATTGCTTTCATAGAGTAATACAATAGTACATTCAATAAAAAGTACGTAATTAAATTTTTATTTAGGTTATTATCCTGATTGTTCGCGCCTTGCAGACGCGATGGAATTTTATGAATAAAACTCGGAAACTGCTTATTTCGTTGTATTCTTGAGACGTTACAATTTTGATGTTGTTCGATCGGAATCCAAAAGAGAAGTGATTTTATACAATGGTTCTCAATATAAAGTATTGACTGACAAAAGTTATGTGACATTTACATTAGAAGTAGATTTTGCTATTAGAATATGACGAGGCGCGAGTAGGGCCGCAACATACTCCCCCCGGTTGAAGGCTCCAGCTCTTCAACTCTCGAAGTCTTCATCGCTGAGCAGCGGGCAGAGCCGCACTAAGGGCTGTCGGTAGCTGCCGGAGGTGGTCTTCACGTCAGCAACACGGACAATTCCATCAGGGCCGGGATGCAATTTGTTTACTCGCCCAGCACGTCAACAAAGAGGTGGGAGAGATTTCTCGTGAAGTAGAATCTCCTGTAGAGTCTCCTATCTTTATCTTGCTCTTGCTTTGTCTCCATTTTGTTCTGATTTGCAATTTGGTTAAAATTTCGAACTTCTTCTCCAATAATATTGTAGTTTCTCCAACAGAGCGTAGCGCTGGAGTCGTTTTTCATCATCAGCCTCCAGAGATGGTGACGGCAGCGCATTCAGTGGTCTTTCTGGTTAAGAAGTGCCCTGGGGAAAGGAAAAGGGAATTGTCAAGGGATGAAGTTAAAGGACACAAGGGAAGGCCATTTAGTATAGCTTCCACTTGTGCAAAGTGTTGATTGAAATTTTCTAAAAAGTTAAATGAGACGTGTCTATTACACGTCTTAAATGATATTTGGCCGATTTGACACCAGCTTCCCAGATGCCACCAAAGTGAGGGGCGTGAGATGTTGTAAATATAAAATTTTGTGCTTTCTTGAGCAGCAAAATCAGAAAGAAAAAAAAAGAATTTAAATTAAATAATAATAAAATGTAAATAATAAGTAGTTTTTGTAATTTAAGTAGAAATATTTCCGCTGGCTGACCTCAGCGGCATAGAAAAATACTGTCAGTGGGGAATAAAATCTATGTATGTAAGTTAAGTCAATTATAGCTGCCAAATGAATACACTTGTATCTAAAATAAATATGAATAAACAAAAGTAACATTTAGACAAGCAAGCATCGCGTCCCCTACGATTTGCAGCACTCACTTTAGATATCTCACTTTAGATATGAATGTTGTACCTTGCACGCGTCGGCACCGAACGCACTGATGGCGCACAGTGCTCCGGGAGACAAGTCTGCCTTTTGTTGGCCAGATCGTTATCTCACTGCCACTAGGAGAATGTGCGAGCTAGCATGCACAATATTACGAATGCTCTCAAATGTAAAATTAGATGGTTAATGTGATTTATTTATTTAATTTAATTGAATTTTGATAAAGAACATGATAAATTAATTATTGAATTATTTTTATAGATTATAGATTGATTGCACTGTACTTGATTGCCTATGCATAAATTGATAGAACCGCCAATTAACCAGCCAAACTTGGAGTTTTGAAGTTTCGGTTTCGTTTCAGCCAAATGACGTCCACTGCTGGACAAAGGCCTCCCCCAAGGTTTTCCACAATGAACGGTCCTGCGCTGCCCGCATCCAGGCTCTTCCCGCGACCCTTACCAGATCGTCGGTCCACCTAGTAGGAGGCCTGCCCACGCTACGTTTTCCAGCCCGTGGTCGCCACTCGAGAACTTTCCTGCCCCAACGGCCATCGTCTCTACGAGCTATGTGCCCCGCCCACTGCCACTTGATTTTAGCAATTCTGCGAGCTATGTCGGTTACTTTGGTTCTCCTACGGATCTCCTCATTTCTGATTCGATCACGCAGGGAAACTCCGAGCATAGCCCGCTCCATCGCCCTTTGGGTGACCTTGAGCCTTCTTATGAGGCCCATAGTAAGCGACCACGTTTCGGATCCATATGTCAACACTGGCAACACACACTGCTCGAAGACTTTCGTCTTGAGACACTGCGGTATTTCGGACATGAGTATATGGCGAAGCTTCCCGAACGCTGCCCATCCGAGTTGGATTCGACGATTGACCTCTTTCTCGAAGTTGGACCTACCTAACTGGACTGTTTGTCCCAGGTATACATAATTGTCGACAACTTCGAGTGTAGAGTCTCCAACCTTCAGAGGAGTGGGTGCAACACGGACATTAGACATGATTTTTGTCTTGTCCATGTTCATTCTGAGGCCCACTTGTTGAGAGGCTCTACTGAGGCCATCGAGCATTGTGCCTAGATCCTCCAAGGTCTCAGCCATGACTACGATATCGTCCGCGAATCGAAGGTGGGTGATGTACTCGCCGTTGATATTTATGCCAAATCCGTTCCAGTCCAGAAGCTTGAAGACATCTTCCAGGGCGGTGGTAAACAGTTTTGGAGATATGACGTCTCCCTGTCTTACCCCTCGCTGCAACTGGATAGGTTTCGAATCCCGATCCTGGAGGCGGACCGACATTGTGGCGTTTTTGTACAAACCCCTCAACACTTCGATATATCGATAGTCAATTTGGCACCTTTGGAGAGACTGTAGCACTGCCCAGGTCTCGACCGAATCGAAGGCTTTCTCATAATCCACAAACGCCAGGCAAAGTAGTTGATTATACTCCTCGGTCTTCTGTATAATCTGCCTTAGCGTATGTATGTGGTCTATGGTACTAAAGCCTTTTCGGAAACCGGCTTGTTCGGGAGGCTGGAAGTCGTCGAGCCTGCGAGCGAGACGATTCGTAATGACTCTTGAAAACAGCTTGTAGACATGGCTCAGAAGTGAGATGGGTCTATAATTCTTCAATAAGGTTTTGTCACCTTTTTTGAAGAAGAGTACCACCACACTTCTGTGCCATGTCGTAGGCGTTTTTCCTTCGAGGATGACGGAATTGAACAGCTTCTGAAGAGCCCTCAGTACCGGCGTTCCGCCTGCCTTCAAAAGCTCAGCCGTGATTCCATCATCACCCGGTGCCTTGTTGTTCTTCAGCTGTTTGAGAGCCATTCTAATCTCGTACAGACTGACGTCCGGGATATCTTCGGTATAGTGTCGGGTCAGTCTAGCTCTTGGGTCTTCGGCTAGATTTGTGACAGGTGCACGTACACTCGTGTATAATTGTCCGTAGAACTTCTCGACCTCTTCCAATATCTCCGGCCCCGACGAAATGGCTCTGCCATCCTCTGTCTTCAGCTTGGTCAGTTGACTTTGGCCAACAGACAGATCTCTTGCGAACACTTTAGAGCCCTTGTTTCGCTCAATCGCCTCTTTAATACGGTCTGTATTAAATTGGCGTAGGTCGCGAGTCAAAGACTTGGAGATCTGTCTGTTAAGGCGCCGATACTGAGCAGCATCTTCAGAGGACTGCAGAACCAAGTTCCGTCTCTCTTCCAAGAGTTGATTGGTGAGGTCAGAGATCTTTTTGGTTCCTTTTGAACGACGGGTTTTAAAGAACTTAGACCCAGTCGTTTGGACAATTTCCACGAACCTGTCATTGTATTTGTCCACATTTTCGCAGTCTCCTAGGCATTCGAAACGATTTTGCAACTCGAGCTGAAAGCTTTCGGGGTTTTGGAGTTGGATGGGCGCTGGGCGGAGCGTAGACTTCATCAGTCGACATCTCTCGAGCTTGGGTCTGATATTCAATGTGCCTCTTACCATTCGGTGATCGCTTCCTGTTTTGACCGAATTGATCACAGAGACATCATTGAATATATGCTTCTTCGTCGACAAGATGAAGTCTATCTCATTTTTTGTAGCGCCATTGGGATGCAGCCATGTCCACTTTCGCTGTTTTGGCTTTCTGAAGAAGGAGTTCATCATAAAGAGGCCCTCCCTCTCCATAAAGCCAGCCAGCAGTTGGCCACGTGCGTTCCTCTCTCCGTACCCAAATTGCCCCACTTTCGGCTCATTATCGCTTCGTTTACCTAGCTTCGCGTTGAAGTCCCCCATCACAACGGTCAAATGGGACCGGGAGCCATGTATGGCTCTGGAAATATCCTCATACATGGTCTCCACTTCGTCGTCGGGGTGTTCCGTGGTCGGTGCGTATACCTGTATGACCTTCAGCGAATACCGTTTGGTGATTCTGAGTATCAGGTACACTACCCTCGCCGAAACACTCTCGATCTGGACCACGTTGTTGACAAGGGACTTGTGGACGATAAACCCGACACCACCCTGGGACTGCTGGTCGCCCTCCCGGAAATAGAGCAGGTTTCCAGATTTAAGAATTATGGTGTCCTCCCCCTCTCTTCGGACTTCACATAATCCTACGATATCCCACCGTAACCTGCTCAACTCTTCCTCGAGTTCCATTAGCTTCACGTCTGTACGCAGTGTGCGAGCGTTATAGGTTGCCAGGGCCAGAGGTCGTCGGTGTTGGTAGCCTGGCATCCCCCGGGGATTCTTCGCACCCCTTGCCCCACCGTTACCGTGACCGCTACCGTGGTCCGGGATAGTGGGGCCGCCGGGGACTAGGGGCCGTTTTTTTGTTTTTACCACCATTTGGAGGGTTTTGCCCTAATCGCCACGCTTGGCAGGCGGGTTGGCGATCGCAGTTTTTTTTGCTTGGTTTCGCACGCAGACGCTGCTGCCCGTCCGGTGCTACAGGAGTTTGTCGCCTCTTACGACACGCCTCCTGTTGGCGGTGGGGAAAAGTATTCTTTTACGGCCGTCCCCACACAGCACGGTTAGTTTCGGTTTATTTTTTCCTAATGATTTTTGTTGACATATTAGAACATCCCAAAATAGATCTGCGCCTATTAAAAGATCGATAGGGCCTGGCTGATTAAAATCAGGGTCTGCCAATTTAATATTTTTAGGAAATTTTAATTGATTTAAATTGATTGGAGACTTTGGAAGAACTCCTGTGAGCTCGTCAAGAACAAAGCAATTTAGATTTGTTTGGTAATTATGACGAGTGGATTTTAGTTGAACAACACAGCTTTCATTGACTGAGCTTGAGTTGTTTCCAATTCCAATGACATTGATGGAAGTTGGATTAGAATTTAATGATAGTTTTTGTTGCAATGATTTTGTAATGAAAGATGACTGACTGCCTGAATCCAATAAGGCTCGAACTAAAGTTGCCTTTTTAGTTATTGGATTCGCGACTTCTATTAGGGCAGTAGTCAAAATGACATGTGTATTTTCTTCTCAGATTGCTATAAAAGAAAAGTTAAAAGAAGCCAAAAAAATGCAAGAGGAACGAAAATCATTAACCCAGCCGAAAAAAGAAGGAGGCCTAAAAGCACGACTGCAGAAGTTATCAAGTACCAGAAAATAATTATATTCTCTGCCATTGCTTAAGCACAAATAATTCAAACATTTGCCATTTAATTTAAATATTTTTATAATATTTATCGGTAATTATAAGTTATGTTTATTCCCTCTATCATGTTAAGCGCCATCTTGCGATCTCCATTGCATGTGTGGAGCAAATGCTCCAACACCACAGACAGGGTATTTTTTACGCCTTTGTTCATAAAAACGCTAATATCTCCGCTTCTAGTGGGAATTAAGCGCTGATATTTTTACTGAATACTAAATATGAGATAAGAGTACTAATTTAATAAGTTTTTCCAACAGAAATGTTATAATAAAGCTTGTATACTACACCAAATAATTGTGACGAAAATTTATACTTAGTTTTAAGTATTTTTGTAATAAAAACGAGTATTTGACTGTATTATGTATTTCATTTAATCCCCAACACACATTTTAACAGATTTGATACAAAAAACCAACCCTCTTCATACAAATATCTTCAACAAAACATGTTTGAAACTTTCATAGAAAAACTAAGTACTCAGAGTACCATCGAAACTGAGGTCGACATAAAAATATTTATTCGATAGAACCAAGACTTTAGAGTGTTGAAACATATGTTTTCAGTAACTTGAGTATATCAGCTAGACGAGGATATAAGTGGTTCATTTGTAATTACAATGGAATTTAAATGAGAGATAAACAAAAATGGGTCTGTTTTTTTGCTTACAAATCGGTAGTTACAAGACATGGATTTCTGCATGTTTAGAACTGATAACGTAAGTAAAAGTTACATTTTCCAGAAACTAGATTTACCTAGGTTTAATCTGAACATAACATCTTGCAAGGTTTCTAAGGATTTTTACGAAAATTTATGAGATAAATACTAACAAAATCAGACAAAAATGGCCGAAATGGACAAGGTAGTATGGATAACGCCTTCCGGTCGCTTCCGATGATTATTCACAAACACATTATTAATGTCTCTGGACATTTTATTTTATTAAAAAGGGATGTTAGAAGTATATTGTTGGAACATTTTGAAAGATAAATTATTATTATTAGATTTTTTTTTCATAAGAATTATCTGAATCTATCATTTAAAAATACTTACTTTAAGTAGGTAAGGGCCGGTTTCCACCATTAAGGCGGAGCAGAGAGGAGAGGAGAGGAGCGGAGCGGAGCGGAGAGGAGCGGAGGGAAAATTACCCTTCCAGGAATAAAAGGCGAAAAAATTAGTTAATATTTTATTTACATACATCCTAGCAAAAAAATCCTACTAATATTATAAATGCAAAAGTTTGGATGTCTGGATATTTGTTACTCTTTCACGCAAAAACTACTGAACGGATTTTGATTGAAACTTTACAGTATTATTGTTTATAACCCAGAATAACATAATATAGGCTATTATATAATTTATGACGATCTGTGACAAATTAAATTTCACGCGGGTGAAGCCGCGGGCAAAAGCTAGTTAGATAATATTTTATTTACATTGGCATCATCCTAGAGATAAATTAAATTTTTTCGAAGATAATATGTGTGGTTTGACAGTTGGTAAATGGTTAGGTAGTACATCATATACACCCTGTAAGGGCATAGCAAGTATTAAGTTTAATAAACATAAAGGTATATTTAGCTGAATTAATTCTTAAGTAAGATACATTAAATTTTTTCGAAGATAATATGTGTGGTTTGACAGTTGGTAAATGGTTAGGTAGTACATCATATGCACCCTGTAAGGGCATAGCAAGTATTAAGTTTAATAAACATAAAGGTATATTTAGCTGAATTAATTCTTAAGATACATTAAATTTTTTCGAAGATAATATGTGTGGTTTGACAGTTGGTAAATGGTTAGGTAGTACATCATATACACCCTGTAAGGGCATAGCAAGTATTAAGTTTAATAAACATAAAGGTATATTTAGCTGAATTAATTCTTAAGTAAGATACATTAAATTTTTTCGAAGATAACATGTGTGGTTTGACAGTTGGTAAATGGTTAGGTAGTACATCATATGCACCCTGTAAGGGCATAGCAAGTATTAAGTTTAATAAACATAAAGGTATATTTAGCTGAATTAATTCTTAAGATACATTAAATTTTTTCGAAGATAATATGTGTGGTTTGACAGTTGGTAAATGGTTAGGTAGTACATCATATGCACCCTGTAAGGGCATAGCAAGTATTAAGTTTAATAAACATAAAGGTATATTTAGCTGAATTAATTCTTAAGTAAGATACATTAAATTTTTTCGAAGATAATTCGATATTTTGGCGAATGTGAAGTTTAATTGTTAACTCTATGTGCTATAGAATGCTGTTTGTTTTCCTAACAATAAAAAAAAAGAGAGTATTTTAACAAGAAGCATCAGAGTCTGTGATGTCGTCGTTAAAATACTCTCTTTTTTTTTGGGGCGTACGGCATACATTCGCCCAGTTCTCTGTGGTTGACAGGCGGAAAACCAAAGAGTCCAGAGAACTGGGCGAATTGGGTACTGTGTCCGCCTCTGCCGTATCAACGGACGCGTCGCTTTCGGCAATCTCCTCGTTGTGATCTGTATAAAAATGATAAATGTTAGTAATATTACAAGTTTGGCGCACTGCAGTGGCAGTGGGCACGCAATAATAATATGATATTTACCAAACTCGACATCAGCCGGCACCTGTAGAGGCGGCGTCGGGTCCCTGGACCCGTGGCCAATCTCGTTGTGAACTGTATAAAAATGATAAATGTTAGTAATATTACAAGTTTGGCGCACTGCAGTGGCAGTGGGCACGCAATAATAATATGATATTTACCAAACTCGACGTCAGCCGGCACCTGTAGAGGCGGCGTCGGGTCCCTGGACCCGTGGCCAATCTCCTCGTTGTGAACTGTATAAAAATGATAAATTTTAGTAATATTACAAGTTTGGCGCACTGCAGTGGCAGTGGGCACGCAATAATAATATGATATTTACCAAACTCGACGTCAGCCGGCACTTGTAGAGGCGGCGTCGGTTGCCACGAAGTTGATGGCTGTAGTGGATCCACTTGCGGCGTAGGTTGCAGTGGATCCACTACTTCGGGCAGCTCCCTCTCAGGAGAAGCATTTCTATACAGAAAAATCAGTAATTACATGTTGATCTAGCACATTCAAATAAAGGTAAAATATCAAAAAGGTAGGTACTTACAAAGTTCGCCGTTTGCGCGGAGGCGCGTCGGGAAGGTCGTCCTTGTCGGCCGCCGACAAGTTCGCAAAATGTCTTTGCGAAACTTGTCGGGCGGCTCTGACAGTAAGAAGTGCTTCCCTGCAAAAACAAAATAATTATACAGCTCACCTTCGTACCTGTTACTAAAACACATACGCAACAAACACTAAAAAGGGCCATAGTAAGTGATTACAGATATAGATACTTACGGATCCTCAGCACCTCTGCCTCTATTGGCACCGCGACCGCGACCGCGGCCACGGCCACGGCCTTGGCCTTGGCCTGAGGTTGAGGGCAAATTTTCTTCGTTAGATCTAAAAAAAATTTGATAAATGTTTTAGTGCAAAAAAGTCAAGACCACGTCATATACAGCCGCACACCAATAGCACATTTAAGCGAAAACAGTGCAATACGAATTTTTCATTTTAGTGAGTGACCAGTGTCTACCGAGTTAGACTAGATGAGCAAGGCAGATGTGAAAAATAATATTTGAAATTTATTAGGATCATAAACAGCCTATTACAGTCCACTGCTGGTCACTTGATGAGCCTCCACTTTAGTAAAGTAATATAATCATGTGCCCTAGTTAATTTTTTTTTTAAATCAATTGATTTAAAAAGTATCTAGTATGTAAAATAATTAATAAAATATTATAATTTTAGAATAAAATGAAATTAAATATTACTTGTATAGAACTTAATGTATATAAAACTCTTTTTATTCAAAAAACATGAAATAATGGTTATTTTAGGTATTTTTTCGTGCGTGCGTTGTTAGTGCAAAAACATGAAAAAAAATTTATAAAAACATGCTTATTTATAAAATCCCGTTTTTGATTTTATGTAGTGCATAAATATGCGAACCAAACGCAAAAAAAAATATATAAACCAAATGCAAAAACAAAAATAGCTGAAATATCCGACAACAAGTAACAAAATTAAAGTACTCACGACATTCTTCCTACGCAGCAACAGCTCACTGTAAAGAAAAAAATGGCACTTTTCAAGTCGCTTCATAGATAAAACAGCGCATCAAAATGGTTAATAAAAATAAAAAGTAGACGTAAATACAATAAAATAAATAGTCAAATTAATTTAAAGTCATAATAAAAAAGCCGACGACCGGAAATCCATGTTAGTCACCCCACCAAAAAAAACTTCAAACTAATGTCAAACTAATGTCAAACTAATGTCAAACCGTGTCTGTGAGCTTGGAGCATTTGATCCACAAAACACCGTTACACACTTTTATTGATATTTCTCACGTTTTACATCAGAATATGCCTCATGTTTACGTATTTAGCTAAAATGATAAATACTGCAACTAATAAAAGAAACATTTAGAGATTAGTGGTAATTTAGATCATTTAAAAGTCAATGAATCGGAACAGACGTCGTTCATACTTAGGGTACTTTTGCATTCATCACAGCTTTTTTCAATGAAAATTGCTAACAAACCTCACAAAATAGATAAATAATTGAAGAATATTTACCGTTCTATGATCTAATACAAATTTCAAGTATTAAAACTCTGCCAACGTAGCTCACTCAAGGCGGCAAGTAGGCAAAGTGCGTAATGAAAATAGAGTAACTTTGATGACAGATAACTTTTTATTTTCCTTCTAGGCCGTATCCAAGGCGTATATCATTATACAGCCCGGTTCGTCAGGAACGTACTGTAGTAATCTTAATGCAATCTAATAAAAATTGAGCGTGCTGTGCCGCGAAATGTGAACCTACATTTTGTGGATCATATGCTCCACGCCACAGACGGGGCCATTTTGACATTGGAGCATATGCTCCACGCCACAGTGAGGTGGTTGAGAAGTTGACAATGGATTCCGATGGTTGTATTTGAGCATTGTTGGCTTTAGTGGCATCAACTGAATGCAGTAGTGTATTATGTCGCTCGTTACACTGCCTACATGGACCCATACGACACTCGCGGGCCGGGTGTCCTTGACGTAAACAGTTCGAACATAACTTATATTTAGAAACGTCTACTAACCTATCCTGTATTGATTTTGATTTAAAAATTGAACATTCGTATATTTTATGACCTTTGTTGCAAATAATACAGACGTGTGAATTATTATTGTTGGAATTTAAAGTTGCATTATGTGAATTTGTTTGAAAAGTTGATTGATTGCTATTAAAATTTGAATTTTGAATTGATTTTACGTAATTATTTGTGTTTTTAGAATTATTATTATATTGATTACGACTAGTAGATTCTAATATGTGTGCCCGGTCAATTAAAAACTGCTTAAATTGTTCTAAGGTGGGAACATCTCCTAAATTGCTACGTTGTTCTTCCCACTTTATGAGAGTATGGTTATGAAGTTTAGAGCAAATGAAAAATATAATTAATGTGTCCCAGTGCTCTGTGGGCTGACCTAGATTGGCTAGGGCACGCAAGTTTTTGGTGACATGATCTACTACAAATCGTAGGGAACTTTCAGTTTCGCGTGTCGACTGTTGCAAATTATACAATGATTTAAGATGATGATTAATGAGTAGTCTTTTGTCATTATAACGCTGGTAAATTAATTGCCAAGCATCATTATAATTGGCAGAAGACACCTCAATATTTGAAATAACACGAGCTGCATCTCCCTCTAAATAGGAAATCAAATAGTGAAACTTTTGAATGGATGACAAGCGTTCATTGTTATGAATTAAATTAGAGAAAGTGTCGCGGAACTCTAACCAGCGGAAATATGATCCGTCAAATTTGGCTATTTGGATTTGAGGTAGGCGAACACTAGAATCTGCGTCAAAAGATTGAGCCTCTAAAAATAAAGATTCGCGGCGTTTTTTGTCTTGACTTATTAATTTCGATTCATTTTGTTCATCTAAGAAACTCTTTGCCATAGCTATGCACAAAATAAAGTCTTGCTCAATGCGTTCACGCTCGTCCATCTCAAAATCCAAATTTTCAGAATTTATTAATTCGATCTGAGTTTGCAGCTCGTCATATTTGGCCAACTGACCCTCGAACTTGCTGAGTTTAAGTGACAATTCAGCAATCTCAATGGTCGTCAGCGAGGGCTGCTTTGTAACTTTGTTTAAGTAATTTCTAAATCTAGCAATTTGCCCTTTAATTGAACTACGTTTTACTAATAAATCCTTTGACATCGAATGCCTCGATGCCAAATGCGGTGATAAAGTGGCTGGATCAGTCATTATTTCGTATTAAAATGTCAAATTACTAAGAAAATATTGTTTTGAAATGTAAATTGTAGTATTGAAATGCGTTTAATTAATAAATTATAGAATGTTTAAAGAATTTACACGATAAAAAATAATTATGCGAGGTAGTTCAAATCAAAATTACAAAGCCGCGCCTCAGAAAGACACAAATTTATAATAAAAAGAATACGTATCTCACGCCCTCAGCCCCGACGGCAGCCAGGAAGCCGGTGTTGACGCGTTGAATCAGCTGATGTCCCGTTAGCCGGCTCGTTGAGGTCGGCCGCTGGCACAACTGAAATATTCGGCAAAAATACTAAAAACCGGGAAACTACTGGCGCGATACGTTATTACAATTAGGATTTGGCTTTAATTACTTGAAAATAAGAGAAATTGCAATGATTTGATGATATTTTGAACAATGAATAAAAATTATGGGGTAGACACAATTTGCACAAGTGAAAGTTTTTACTAAATTGGATAGGATTTCGGGAATAAAAAAGGTTTAGGTGTGGTTTAATGGTGTTGGGATGATGTAAGGAAGGAATAATCAGGGCACTTATCTGAAATCCAGGCTGCGAGGTGGAGCTTTTGCTGCGTCACTGCTCGGCTGACTCCAGGTGTCCTTGGATTAATCTTCCAGATTGTCCGAATTTGCAGTCCTGTCACGGTCGCCAATGTTCGCGCCTTGCAGACGCGATGGAATTTTATGAATAAAACTCGGAAACTGCTTATTTCGTTGTATTCTTGAGACGTTACAATTTTGATGTTGTTCGATCGGAATCCAAAAGAGAAGTGATTTTATACAATGGTTCTCAATATAAAGTATTGACTGACAAAAGTTATGTGACATTTACATTAGAAGTAGATTTTGCTATTAGAATATGACGAGGCGCGAGTAGGGCCGCAACACTGATATTTATAGTTCACCTATTTACTAGTAATTGGTAATACTTACTAAACATACAAATTAAGTCCGCCACTTTACTCTACTTTTGTGCATCAAGCATGTAGCTTAGGGTAAATTAAATTTTTGTTTCAGACAAATCTTTGAACATTATTTTTGCCTCAAATCAACAAAACTTGTGCAATTTGCTATTATTAAAACTAACAAAACTGGTTTAAAGTTTCACATGAATCATGGATCCACTTTCGTCACTTAAAAGCCTTGCTGTTACAAAACTCTTCGATAATGTTTGGATTTCGTGTATTTTTCGGCGAGATGACAGGAAAACCCGGGTTCAATTCCGGGAATTATTGAAAAACAACCTTCTAGACAGCATGGCGAAAATTGCAAATCCTCCATTTGCCTCTGGTGAATTAGAGAGGATCATTCTCCTGCTAGTAGAGACTATGATGATGATGATGATGATTATTATTATTATTATAAAGAGCTGTGGTTTTCTGAATAAAGAAAAATAAATAAATAAATGATAATTAATTATGAAGGAACATAATGAACTGGAGTAAAATTAAGTAGTATGTTTTTATTACTTAATAATTATTAACCAGAAACTCACCGTTAAACAAAAATAATATGATTCGATTATTCTCTCTAATTAACAAAGGAACATTAAAAACACCACGTTTTAATTTTATAACAGAAAATTTTAACTAAGGTACATTTTAACTTACATAATGTTTGTTGTTAGTTTATGTATAGTAGTAGTTGGGTGTATACAAATGATACATTAACTTATTTATTTTGTCTTCAGTCAGTAGTTTGTCTCATCACCGTTTTCCACTTCATAACAAGTAACCACAATACACAATAACTCTTTGGTTCAGGTAAGTTCTTAAAACCTCCCCCAAAAACCCTGTAACCAAGAAGGCACTAGCAAAAAGTATTAAGGTTGAAAATAGTTTAAACCACCCAAATGTCCTTCATCGCGTTGTCTCTGCTTCGCCAGTCTTTCATCAGCACGACCATCTATCCCTAGACCCAATCGTTCAATCAAATACACAGATTTATCGCCGTTGAGTTCCACGAACTGCTTCCTTCTTTTTAAAGAAATATCTGGGTCAAATATCCAAGTTTGCTGATCGTGGATTACGGGATGTCCAACGAAATTAGTCCTTATGAAGTTCTCGATTGGTCCTGGAGGCTCACGAGTTTGGGATGAGGCTGCATGGCATAGCATGCCACATGCACCCAGGAACTGGAAATTAAAAAGTAACCTGTCAATATTTGCGCGGGAAAATTTTGACAGCGCGAAAAACGTTCGGAAATTGACACTTTAAAAAATCGTTACAAATAATAAGGTCAAGTTATCACAGCACGAAATAACACTCACAATTAAAAGTTTCATTGTGGTATGGTGTAGCAAGACCAACTCGCGTGACTCGAGAAACGATACTGGTCGTACGGCAAGTTGTTTATTGCAACTTTTACATTTAAAACAGTTCAGCTCGGTTACTTCACACGTCCGATCAAGTTACAACATCCACCGACTGGCAGTGAAGCCAATCTGCAAGTCCTTTCGTCCTAAGTATATAGAAATTACGAGTATGTGGCAAGATTTTTTTGTTCTCCTCACAAATATTATAATTTTGACCTGTGACCTCGTATTTATTGCTTAATCCACTTTGAGTATTATGTGAATGATGACTAATGAGTTTCTTATTATAACTCAGTCACAATAATAGAGGAAAAGTATGTAAGAGATTTCAAAACTGTTAGATCTAATACTGTTGAGCTTTTATTAGATAGAAATTAAGTATCTCCTAGAATTACCGCAATACTTGATTATTAGTGAATCGGTATTAGGCTGCTTTATAATCAACTAGCTTTCCGCCCGCGGCTTCACGCGCGTGGACCCCTGAACCCTATGTTTTTCCAAAATAAAATTTAGCCTTATACAGAAGCTCAAAGTTGCACAGCGTGCTATGGAGAGGGCTATGCTTGGTGTTTCTTTGCGAGATCGAATCAGAAATGAGGAGATCCGTAAACGAACCAAAGTCGCTGACATAGCCCGACGTATTAGCAAGCTGAAGTGGCAATGGGCAGGGCACATAGTACGCAGAACTGACGGCCGATGGGGCAGAAAGGTTCTGGAATGGAGGCCGCGTACCGGAAAACGCAGCGTGGGACGTCCACCTACAAGGTGGACCGACGACATCGTAAAGGTAGCAGGGAAGCGCTGGACGCAGGCCGCTACCAATCGATCAACATGGAAAGCATTGGGGGAGGCCTATGTTCAGCAGTGGACGTCCTGTGGCTGAAATGATGATGATGATGATGAAAAATTTAGCCTATGTTACTCGTGGATAATGTAGCTTTCGAAATCGGCCCAGTACTTTTTGAGCCTATTCATTACAAACATACTGTTACTTCGATAGTGAGTGTAGTAGAAGTTAATAAATGAAAAGAGTGGACTGTATGAAAATAATTGTCTATTCGGTATAAATTTACAAGATTATCGAGACCGTTTAGTGCAAGGTCGTTGAAGAGAGTGCGTCAGGATCGTCTTCTTAGATGTTCGCTCGCGAACCGAACATTGCTCGTTCGTTCGCCGAACGCTCGCCGCTCCCTCCGGTCACGCCGCCAGCGGGCAATGTCCGTGAGTAGACACATACAATATACTTTATAATATACTCAACATCAAATAAACCGCACCTTCCGCGACGCGAACTTTAACGATTTTCTTCTGACACAATCATGGTGCCCCAACAATATTGGTGTTATTTGAAAGCTCAATAAATATTCTTAAAGAAAAACACATTTAATTTCTTAATAAATGATTAACACATAAAATTGGTCTAATTGATCCCATAGGTGGGCCCAAGGTGAGGTATTTTTTCAAGTCACATTTATGGTATACCATAAATGGGCCCACCTATGGGATCAATTAGACCAATTTTTATGGTTATAAAACCGAATAATGATCTCACGTGTCCTCTTTAATAGATGGATAGCAATTAAACCCAACTTAACAGTTTTATAGCCATAAAAGTTGGCTCTAGCGTAACTACCTATTTTTTGAAGAAGTGACTCTGGATCCTTCTAAAGAAACCTTTCCTTTAATGAAATGAAGGTTAGAACTAGGCTTTTAAATGGTACCAATATTGGTGGGAAGTGGGGATGCATACGTTTGAAAATGTTTGTCACGGGAGGTGCGATTTATTTGACGTCGAGTGTATTATAGTGTATATAGATATAGATATAGATTTCGTTGCCTACCAAAGAAAGATTAAACATTTTTTTTAAATTTGACACTGGCCATGCTCAAGTCAGGAAGCTTTAGAAAAAACAATGAAAATCTTTTTAATCATTAAACTTTTTCGCGCCAAACGCCCCCGCTCCTGATTCGTCGACACAACGTCATCCCGTGCTGTTTTACCGACACCCTCGTCGTGACTGACACCCGGGAAAAATCAATAATTTTGACAACAAACCACACGTCGCATCCAGTTGTGTTTTGTGATTGTATTTCGTGAAAAATGATGCAAGAATACGACGACGACTTCTTTTTTGAGGAGGACAAAATGTGAGTAATTTAGCTACATTTTGAAGGCACAAATAATAAGTTTAGCTTTTTAAATGTCAGTTCTTATCTGGCCCTTGTTATCAGTGACATCCTTCCTTTATTTTGCAGTGTTTGATTTTCGTTTGTTGTAAAGAGTTTGTTTTGGTGTGTTCTTCGATAAATGTGGCAGCCGGAGAGCCCAATTTTCGACTTCCACGACCCCAGGATGTACCCCCAGTTCCATTCACTGTTGGGGCACAACATGTTCGAGGATAAGATGTAAACCGTAAACATGTTTATTTTGTTAACTGCTTTTAGTTTATATTTTAGATTATGGGACTAACCAACTAAATAAGGTTAAGATTCTGCTTAGCTTACCTACATTGGTGTAAGCATGGGTGTAAGGCCAACAAGCAATAAAATATCAAATACATTAATTTAATTAGGCGACGTATTTGAGTGCATTGGACACGTCATCTAGAACAAATTAATTTTATATCATTAAATAATTGCAGTACGTCGAGATTACGTTATTTCACCCTCTTCAAAAAAAATTGCCGTAAAAATAACCCTGCCCTTCTCCTAGATGATTTACTAATCTCAAAGTCAAAATTCCTCTATTTTTACAGCTGTTTTGTGCGTTCAAGCGTTACCTAACTAACAAATAGAAATTAGTGTTAAACAGAATTACTTAGTTTATTAATTTCAATTTTTACACACATAAAGGTGTGACATTAACAGTTTGGTTAATCTACACTCTACATGTTAGATTTAAGTAGGCACCTATTTTGATTTTAGTTAAAATATTTACTTATTTGTTTCTTCAAACAGTAAAACCGACGAGAAACTAATCAAATCTGTATTATTGTTACCAGTTGAAGAAAGGTAAATAAAATAACAAACGAAATTAAATTTAATACGTTTAATAATAATGTTAATAATACAATATTAAAATTGATTTGTCTAGTGCTTCAATACCAGTTCCAGAACCACCCAAAGATGAAAATAACATCGTGGTTGAAGAGTAAGTATTGTTTTTGTGTGTTTTTGTAGACAATTATTTGAAATGCTTGACTTTTAACCCCATTTTTTTGTAAACAAACTAGGTTTTTTGCTATTTGACACATGTTACAAAACTGAAGTAAAATCGGAAATCTAGGCTAGGGTAAAATTGAAAAAAAAAAGAACCTTAGCTTCCAAGTGTATCTAGTGATAATCCGCCTTTTGTTTCTGTAATTATAAGTGCTTAACTAAGTCAGTGCCTGAGGGAGCGGCATGAGAGGTGAAATTGACATAATTATGGGACACGGGACTATTCCCACCTCTCGTTCCCACCACTGCAACTCCTGTGTAGCCAGGATCTACAGCTTGACCGCCATAAAAACCCAACCAATGAAGGTCAAGTTTGTCCCGTGGGAAAGTTAAACTGTCATTGGACCCGCAACGAAATTAATCGGAAGAACATAGGAGGAGTTCGAAGTTAAGGTTCGACTTCCCTCCATTGCAAAGCGGATGACAGGTGACAAACAAAGGTTTAAAACCTATAAGAAAAGATTATGCACCACGGACAATAAATATCAATAATTAAGGGGGCCTATCTTATGAGCTACTAAAATCGCTTAAAAGCACGGAAATTATGGGACGGAGCATACAAATCTGAAGCACATCTGAAGTCTCGCTGACGTTTGACGTTACAAAAACACCCTCCCATGAAGTCCCATGCCGCTCCCATACCTCAAGCCAGTGACTCAGTTTAAGCGCTAGACCTGTAGTACTTAAATAGTTGTGGTGTACAGACGCCTTGAACCCTCGTTTAAAACAGTAAGGTCGGTTTTCGCCACTACAGTATGACACACGTCCTAGCCCAAGGACTTTGTTGAGCAATAGCGGATTTACATTAATATGGTCTGTATTCAAATGAGTTTACTATGACTGTCTGTCTGCACATGCTATAGAAATAATAAACAAAACATGTCACTAGGCATTAAAATAAAATGTATCCAGTGAAGAATAGGACTACTCCGATTCTTCAACGAAGATGTCGCAAAAGGCGGCTACGGACAGATATATGCGAATTTAGAAACCTTTTGCCAAATTCTATGGACATGATTTAAATAATAAAATCAAAGGATATTAACGCAGATCTATCCATAGTTTTGCAAAATTATATTTCGTAAGATAAATGTAGAGTCAAAATATTGTTTTGTTACTTCAATTCAAACCACATCCACATTCATCTTGTTTAGTAGAATAATACTTATCTAGTTTTTACTCAAGTACACTTACTCTGGGATGGCACCATCTTACTTTCTGTCTGTCAAAGTCCATACAAAAACACCGATTAAAGTTATAGTCACAGTTAAGGTTAAGGTGGTGCAACTCAGCCAGCGTGTGACTGTACACTCGACGGCACATTAAGCTTAACATTTGTACTGCAAAGGACTTTCTTATTTCGCTACTAATAAGGGCGATGACACGATCAACATGTTACGCCTAATGTAGGTACAGTTGGGTCTACATTACGTTGTCAATACAAATCTTTAGACTGAGCATACTAAATTAACTACTTGTTTTCATATAGAGAAGCCAAAGAAATCACTGAAAACCCAGATTGCATCTTCAACGATTTACGTCAAGAAAGATACAACATACTACATCAAGATCTCATGTAAGTAAAATAACATAGAAATGCTCAAAGTCACAAAAATCGAAACACCATGATATTTTCATGTAAGCATCCCAGTCTCTACATTATGTATCTATGTCCCCAACTCACGTAGAGAAAGAGTGTAGGCCAAATCCTCCATTTGCAATTATAGAGCTTCTTACTCCTTCAGTACATCAAGCAATGAAGGGAAGTCGAACCTTAAGGCGATTATCACACTGCACCGCGCTCCGCCGCGGTCCGCGTGATTACATGTAACTAATCCCGCGCGCAGACGCGTTGTCAGTGTGTTGTGCCGCGCGTGTTTTCTATACAAACTGAGGTAGGTACTTGCATACAATGATTAAATCTGTCGTCCCGCGTACCGCGGCGGAGCGCGGTGCAGTGTGATAATTCAATAACAGTTTAACTTTCCCCCGGGACAATCTTGACCTTCACTGGTTGGGGTTTTATTGGCGGTCAAGCTGTAGATCCTGGTTACACAGGAGTTGCAGCGGTGGGAACGAGAGGTGGGAATAGTCCCGTATCCATCAGTTTAATATTTTTGGACACGTTTGTGAAAACGCGAAGATGTTTCGATTTTTATGTCACTGAGTGTAGTCAATTAGTTTTTCAATTTATCGCTATTGGCTAGTACATTTTAGACCAATGTAGAATTAAACCAACGTGTGATTTCTTTTTTCAGGTGATGCTAGAACCGCTAGAAGTGTAGTTGGAGCTAGATAGTATAAAACGGCCAGAGTTCAATAGATTTTAATATTAGAATAAAATAAAATAGTTGGCAAATCATTTTGTTTTTTATTAAATCACCGCAATCACGAATAGATGTTTTTTGTAGATACTGAAAACCACTTAGTTTTTAGCAGCCAGTGCCAATCTACATCAAACGTATTGTAAAAAACATAATTCCTTCGTCGTCATTGAGTATACTAAATTCCTGTGAAAAAATAATATTTGTCATTATGTTCACTATAATTTATATCAAAATTCCACATTGATGCGAATGAACTATACTCTAAAAATATAATATAATCCATTGGGAATGTCATCTTTTTTTCTGTAATACATTTTCTGACATATCTTCAACTGTCATTCCAGGGGTATGACAGTAACATCGGGTAGTGTGGCGCTAAGCAAAGATGAGAAGAACCTCATAGGAATCAGCATAGGGGGCGGAGCGCCTTTGTGTCCATGCCTGTATATTGTCCAGGTAAGTAAAACATTATTTATTTGCATTAAAACAAACTCTACAGCTCCTTTAAGTAACAAGAAAGAATCTAACAAACGAAATCCCTTTTTTGGCGTCGTGAAGCACTTGAATCTTGGAAACAAAAATGTAGGTCACTTCGTGCTAAAGACCCACAATTCATTTTAGCTCTACATTTTCACTATATTCCTCAATTTATTGTAGCACTTTGACCCATTGTTACTTTTCTTATCCAAAACCATACTCCGTCCGGTCACCGAAAACTCACTGCTGCCGCCCGTCGGACAGTCGCGACAGCAATATAATTACGCGCGAGCGATAAGGATAGGTATCTTGGGGTCATTGGCCGAAATTCTACGTGCTCGGCGACCAGACTTTAGTTCAATGGCGATCGCAATTTCCACACACCATAAAAACTGACAAAATAATGATTTCTTTCAGATATTCGACAATACGCCAGCGTCAAAAGATGGGACGCTCCAAAGTGGGGACGAGTTGGTGGGGGTAAATGGACAGTCCGTCAAAGGAAAGACCAAAGTGGAGGTGGCCAAGATGATACAATCAGCTAAGGTAAAAACGTTATTATTTCATCAGATTTTTAAGAGTCATCATCATCGTCATAATCACTGCTTGACCCTCTTTAGTTTACCAGGAAAAAGGGGGACAGACGCCCTCATAAAGGTAGTAGGAAGGTGCTAAATGCAGGTCGCTACCAACCGGCCAATCTGGAAAACATTAGGGGAGGCCTATGTTCGGTACTTCAGTAGTGGACGTCCTGTAGATGAAATGATGATGATCATGATGACTTGACCTTCACTCTCCGTGCTGGCCCAAATGACTTAGGGAGAAAATTTTAAATTATTTATATTCTTTCTAAAAATAAGTGTTGGTTTTAGCCAAATGACGTCCACTTTGGACAAAGGCCTTCTCCAAGGATTTCCACTACGCCCGGTCCTACGCCACCCGCATCCAGGCACCTCCCACGACCTCCGCTAGATTGTCGGTCGACCTAGTGGTAGTAAAAAACTAAAAATACGTGTAATTTTGCAATATTTTAGGACGAAGTAACAATAAACTATAACAAACTGCACGCGGACCCGAAACAGGGGAAGTCCCTGGACATAATAATGAAGAAGATGAAGCATAGGCTGGTGGAGAATATGTCTTCTGGCGCTGCAGACGCATTGGGACTCTCCCGGGCTATTCTCTGCAACGATACTTTGGTGGCCAGGGTAAGTGGGACATAAATATTTAACAAAATTGAAAATTAAAACAAAATTAAAATGTTTAAAATTCTTTTCCCAGCTGGACGAACTTCGAGACACTGAGACCACATACAAAAGATTAGTCGAACATGCAAAGCGGTGAGTGTTACAAAATATTAACTAACCTACTTCAAATTTTATTCCTATAGTCTATCCAATATAGCTTGATTAGAATGACAGCTGTCATCAAAAGTAACGACATAACTTTGTAGTAGCGATCAATGAGAGCTAAATATTGGCGGACAAGAAATAATTGACGTCTGACCTACAAACAATATTTTCGACGACAGTACTTCCAATAAAAATGATAATTTCGTGTAAATGCAGCGTTAAATTACACCAATAAGTAGTAAATTCGAAATCATAAAAATGAAGCTAGAGTATTAACGACGTCTCTACAAGGTTATCTCGAGTTACAAAAATGTTAGTGTTGGGACATATCGACAAATGTCATATTAAATTAAAACTATTCTTTTAACATATGTAACAAATTTTTTTTCTAACTAATTTTTTAACATATTTAAGTCAAGTTATACGTTTTTCTAAATGTTCACTATTAAAAACCAAAAAACATTTCATTCTTAAATAATCAAACATCGGAAATCAATCACCGGTAATTTTTTGGGTATTCATAGCACCGTTGCTCTAGAAGAGATGCCCACCGCCCTCTAGCGAGAGGAAAAAACCACTGAAGAACACTGATGATAATGACTACGACTTAGGTTGTACATCTACTTAGGTTTACTGTCTTTAAATTTAAATCATAATTGTCATTTTTATGAATAAAGATATATGAAGAAAAATTGGGTGCATTTTTTCATATCATTTTTTCGAAAACTTATCGATACATCTATGTGAACCGTACGAAACATACCCATCACTAGTCACATTCGTTTGACAGCCGTCATTCTAATCAAGCTATATTGGATATACTTATAGTTAAGGTATCCGTATGTTTCGTTCGTTCGTTCGTACGTAGTTAAGTAACTGGTATCCGTATGTTTCGTTCGTTTCAGCCGAAAGACGTCCACTGCTGGACAAAGGCCTCCCTGGAAATCCTTGGGGGAGGCCTTTGTCCAGCAGGCCTTTCTCCGCATGTTTAAAATTATTTAAATATTTTCTGACTAAGCTAGGATGTACCTACACACTTAGGTTTAGCTCGAAAAACTTTCTGAATTCTACAGGCAATACTTTATGTTGACGATTGTTTGCCCGTTAAAAAAACAAAGGGGATTTGATGTATTTCAACCAGTATGGTATGCATTCTGTATTTCAGTGTATTGAGGGCGACCATTTTTGTACTTAATTGGCACCACTGGAGAGTGACAGAACGCCATCCTGGTGTATGCAAATGCGACAAGTCCTCAAACAGTCTAAGAGTCTTAATCTTAGCCACTACAGCGAGTGACAAATACGATAGACCTCATTAGTAATGGTCATCTTTTGTTCCTCCTAGGATGCTAAAAGCATACTTTGACCTGCTCCAAACTTACAAATCTCTGGGCGACATCTTTGCCGCGATAGGAGTGAGGGAGCCTCAAGCGCGCGCTTCTGAAGCTTTCAGCAAGTTCGGGCAGTACCATAGGGAGCTGGAAAGGGATGGGATCAAGATGCTGAAGGCTCTAAAACCGGTAAGTATTAGTGATTTAACATCATCATAGTGATTATGATCATAGCTTTTGATAACTCGGTGAGTAGGCTGAGATCGTCCAAGACTTACAGCTAGTTGGGATTGTACCATAGGGATCTGGAGAGATGCTGAGGCTTTGAAACCGGTAATCTTGGTGCAGTTTACTGGACCAGTGCCGACCCTGATCAATCTGTGAAGGTACCAATTGGGAAGCTTCTAATTAACGTACCATTTATGAGCAATCAAAAAGCTTCCTTGTTCCGAAATGTAGGATGAACTTGCTATAATTATAATCCTTACCAGTACCTGTTGAAAGCCTTAAGACCCGGTTTGTGAGAGTGGCTTCAAACCACAGTTATTTATTAACATAATATTTATTCCCTAAAAAGGATTGTTTCCGGAAATAAGGCAGGTGGTGAAAGTTATGTAGGTACTTAAGTATTCCATTTATTTATCGTATCTTAAATGACTTATTTTCAATAATGTTTTCCTGAATCAATAACGAATACTTATCAGGTTTCACTTATTCCCAACCCAACACAGGTTTCGTTCGTTCGTTTCAGCCAAATTACGTCCACTAGACAAAGGCCTCCCCCAAGGATTTCCATAACGACCGGTCCTGCGCCGCCCACATTCAGGTTCTACCCGCGACCTTCACCAAATCGTCGGTTCATCTAGTGGAAGGCCTGCCCACACTGTATCTTCCGGCCCGTGGCAGACACTCGAGAAATTTTCTGCCCCAGCCATCATCTCTACGAGCTATGCCAACAAAAATTAAAGGAACTAATATCCTCAGATTCTAGCAGACATGGGCACATATCTCAACAAGGCTATACCAGACACAAAGCTGACGATCAGGAAATACGCCGATACCAAGTTCGAGTACCTATCATACTGCCTAAAGGTGAAGGAGATGGATGATGAGGAGTACGGCTACAACGCTCTGCAGGAACCCTTGTATAGGGTGGAGACTGGGAATTATGAATACCGGTGAGTTTTGAGCGTATGTATTCATTAAAACTCATAAAACTTAATAAATAAATTTTTCAAATAGGCTTTCAAAAAGAATTTTTACACGTCCCAGTATTAACCCTACCACTGCTTCGGGATAATAAATGGGCCAGTGCTGAGAAGAAGTAGCGCAAGAAATACAGTCACTATTGACATTTGTTTTTGTTTGAATCCCTAAGCTTTTACCCTATGAGCACTCTTGTCTACTGACACAATATTTTGGGAACTACATAAGTACTTATGAACATAGATGAGTTAAATAGTGCTTGTAGCCATTAATATTATTAGTTAAAGCCTGGTCCGTGAACACGTAGAATTTTGTCCAATGACCCCAAGCTACCCATCCTTATCGCTCGCGCGTAATTATATTGCTGTCGCGACTGTGCGACGGGCGCCCGCAGTGACTGTGCGAGCGCGACAGCAACATAATTACGCGCGAGCGATAAGGATGGGTAGCTTGGGGTCATTGGACAAAATTCTACGTGCTCATGGACCAGGCTTTAGCAATTGATAATTTTGAGCTGTCAAGCTACGGTTCTCCCATAGATGCTTATGGCAAAAGAACGCTATAAAAACGTCACCGACTCAATAATTCTCATCGTCATCATTATTTCAACCATAGGACGTCCACTGCTGAACATAGGCCTCCAGACTCCCCCAATGATTTCCATATTGACCGGTTGGTAGCGGCCTGCATCCAGCGTCTTCCTGCCACCTTTATGGCTGGTTTTAGAGTCACGCGGACCGTCCGGTGCTGACTCCCTCCGCACGGCCAATCCGTATGAACTTCTAGGAAGCGTTTTAGAGTAATGCGGTCCGGAAGACCCGCTCCGCTCCCTAGCAGTTCATACAGATCGGCTGTGCAGAGTAATCCGCACTGACAGTCCGCGTGACACTAAAACCAGCCTATGAGGTTGTCGTTCCACCTTGTAGGTAAATAGTTACGGGACTATTCCCACCTCTCGTTCCCACCGTTGCCACTCCTGTGTAGCCAGGATCTACAGCTTGACCGCCAATAAAAACCCAACCAGTGAAGGTCAAGTTTGTCCCGGGGGAAAGTTAAACTGGACTGGACTCAACAGATTACCGTTGACTGAATCATTTGCTATGTTTTTCTATTTCTGTTCTAGACTAATCCTACGCTGCCGTCAAGAAGCGAGAGCCAGGTTCGCCCGTCTCAGATCAGATGTGCTAGTCAAGCTTGAATTGCTGGAGAATAAAAAGACGCAAGACGTGGCATATCAGCTGAGAAGGTTCATCAACGGGCTAGCGGTCTACCACAAGTAAGTATTCTTCATGTTCGTCATTGTCATGATTATGATTGTGATGATCATAATAATGATTGTGATGAAGCTGTAAACATTGAATTTTCGGAAGGAATCAATTTGATAAAAATCTTGAAGCACTTTCAGAATCAGTAACCAATTTTTTTTAAGATATAAAAAATTAGAAATAAACTACCTACCTATCTACCTACTATCACTTATCGTTTCCATTCTGTTTACCTACTTCATAAACCATGCTCCCAAAAACCAAATTTTAAGAAACCAAACATTAAAATCCTACTTTTCGAAAACCTAACTTACGAAAATCTAACCTTTAGAAACCTAACTTTCCAAAACTTAAATAACCAAAATTTAACTTTCGAAAATCAAACTTTTGAAAACCTAACTTTCAATATCCTAATCTTCGGAAACCTACCTTTAAAAAACCTAACTTTGAAACACCAAACTTTCCAAAACCTGATTATCCAAAACCTAACAATCCAAAATCTAACTTTCTTCCACTTCTTCTCAACACCAGTCCCGAAGTGGTGGTAGGGTAAGCTATATTTGGGACGTGTATAAGTGCCCTGGAAAGGGCCTATGTACTGAATGAAACTATTTCATTTCACTATGAAATGCCTTATTTGTTTTAGTGAAACTGCCGATCAACTGAAAGACAATGCGACTCTATTCCCGGTGGAAGTAGATCTATCTCAGAACGCTTTCCAATACAAATCCACGGCTCAAATCATTCAGGTAAGAAACCACACATTCAACCACCAGACAGATGTTTCTATTTATATTTTGTTCTAATACTGATCATTGCACAACTTTCCTTAACACATTGATTGCCGAGAAAATACTAGAGTTAAAAAACTATTTCCAAAGTCGCAAGTCTAATAATTATACGTGACTTTGCTCGGAAAATTGTGTGCCATACTTTTCTGATAGTCTACCATAGTCACAATCAGTCTAGTTTCGGTTGAAAATAAATCTGAAAAAATCGACAGACAAAAAACAGTTTTGTTTTTTAAGTAACGTGTTTACTTTAAGATGCAAGTACTTACAATCTGTTTTAAGTTATATTTTCAACAAATAATTGTCAAATACTTAGGTATATCCCAACTAATCCCAACTAATATTATAAATGCGAAAGTAACTCTGTCTGTCTGTCTGTCTGTTACGCTTTCCCGCTTAAACCTCGCAACCGATTTTGATGAAATTTGGCATAGAGATAGTTTGAGTCCCGGGAAAGAACATAGGATAGTTTTTATCCCGGTTTTTGAAACAGGGACGCGCGCGATAAAGTTTTTCTGTGACAGACAAAATTCCACGCGGGCGAAGCCGCGGGCGGAAAGCTAGTCAATAATAAATACGAAAGCCTACTTAGTTTCATATCTTCTCAGGATGACGAAGAAGAAATAGAATACGCGAAAGAGTTGCAAGAATACCACGATCTGTCAGACTCGGAGAAAGACACCAAAATCCGCAAGAGAAGGCAAAGCAAACACAAGGACTTCACAGAGTCATCAGAAACTTTGCTACCAGGCTTTGACAGTTCTGACACGCTCGACGGGACTGTCAAAAGTGATAATACTGACAATCTGACGCTTTTGACAGAGCTGGGATTAGCCGATACATCTACGGAGGAGTTTGGGGAGTTCCAGAATGGATTGATGGATGATTTTCTTCCCATGAGTACTACAGATGATGTTTTTGACAAGCTGATGAGTGATCTTAATATTGCAAAGTAATTTATCGTTGTTAATCGTGAAGTATTGTTAGATAATGTGTTGTATTTTGTAATAGATAGTTTGAAATATATTAAACAATTTATAATGCGTACCTATCTCAATTTCTGTCTTCTAGAATAGACTAGAGTTTATTTGCTTTAAAATTGGTAACAAACTAAGGATGAAACATAACAATATTATTTTAATCTCACTTTTAGTTCTTTCAGACATGATTTCAAGGCAGAATCCAGAATCAAAGTCATAGATTTGAAAGTCTCTTTTAAGAACACATTTATTCTTGATCCGCTACACAGGGGATCCGATGGGAAAACAAATTAATTATAAATAAAACCAATCCACCACGGGATCGGTTGCAGGGGATCGGATGGGAATAACTCGATGGGACAGTTACATTAAGTCACTCACTCGATTTTTTAGACGAGTCAAATCGATTTTCTACACGAGTAAAAGCAGATAATAAAAGCATGTTTTAAAAAAAGGTTATTTATTGTTTACAAAAATTGTAATATTAAATAACGTGCTCTTACTTATAAACTTATAATACATCCAATCCACACACCCAAGAAAGAACAGTCTATTTACATCGCACCTAACTTAACAATTTGGTATTTCTTAACAAACCTACCCGTTCATAATGGCCACGAAAAGATACTAAAAAACTATCATTTTAAAACACTCATTACAAAATAGAAAAACAATTTAACAAGTACAATACTAATCAGAGAAGAAATTGGCAAAAAGATGGCCAATCAATACAACATAACGGTATTTAGAAACTTGAAATAAATAACAATTTTGATTGATTCAAACTTGACAGGCACTAACACCCGTATTCACAAACGATGCTTGCTTAAGTGAAGCAGCAAACCGTACGCACAGCGTTGAATACAGCTCTTTTTGGTTCGTATATCACCCAGTCCGTCCACGCGCACTGTGAAACCTCATAGTAGTGTTTGTGAATCATCATCATCATCATCATCATCATTTCAGCCACAGGACGTCCACTGCTGAACATAGGCCTCCCCCAATGACTTCCACATCGCACGGTTGGTAGCGGCCTGCATCCAGCGCCTTCCCGCTACCTTTATCAGGTCGTCGGTCCACCTTGTGGGTGGACGTCCCACGCTGCGTTTTCCGGTACGTGGCCTCCATGTGTGTTACCTGTGATGACTTATGGCTCGGAAACGTGGCCCCTCACTATAGGCCTTATACAGAAGCTCAAAGTTGCACAGCGTGCTATGGAGAGGGCTATGCTCGGTGTTTCTTTACGAGATCGAATCAGAAATAAGGAGATCCGTAAACGAACTAAAGTCGCTGACATAGCCCGACGGATCAGCAAGCTGAAGTGGCAGTGGGCAGGGCACATAGTACGCAGAACTGACGGCCGATGGGGCAGCAAGGTTCTGGAATAGAGGCCACGTACCGGAAAACGCAGTTTGTGAATACGGACGTAAAATTATGTGAAAACGAGTTTTTCAAAATGTAAGTTAAAGCTGCAGTCAAATTGGCATTAATTATTCACCAATCAAACGCCGATCCTTTTCAACGCATACGGCAGATCATGGAAATGGTTATGATGGTGCCCATGATGATGATGGTGATGACCGTGATCATCTACGTATTCCTTGTACTTTATGAAAGGTGCGTGATCAAAATGCGAGCTCAATTCATCACCGTAGATGTGAACCACGTTGACTTTGGTCGCTGGTTTGTGGTAAAGTTCTTTTAGAAGGGCATACTTCTTCTTTAGAGCTGGTCCTATCTGTAGGACGTCTAGTTTGTGGAGGTTGTTAAGGTCGATATCATCTGCGAAGTGCTTGATGTTGTACGCAGCGTTTTCTTTTAGAGTGTGTACTGTTTCTTTCAAGGAGTGAAGCTTGGCTGTGGCAGCGTCTGCCAGCTTGTGGATGTCTAGTTTGTCGAGTGTGGCATTGGTAAGGTGTAAGGTGAGCAGCAAGCCAATCTGGAAATGTATGTAAAGGTAAGTCAATTAGGTCATATTATCAGAGGGCAAAAATATATGAGATTTTAGTTCTTGAAAGTTTCCGCAAGGGGCGCTGTACAATCCCTCATACATTTAATGGTAATTTTTGTACGCTCTCACTCGACGACGTTTGATGTAAACATACTAAACCCACAGGTCATTTAGAGCGGAAACACGGCCCACTAGAATTCATCAGATGAAAATGGAGGATTTGGCCCACACTATACTTTTCCTAGAGGACGTTTGGTGGTAACAATGATATAATTTGGCATACAACAGTTACACTAAAATCAGTATATTTGGTAACAACTTATTTAGATTTAAGTGAAGTAAATGACGAAGTTTTAGACAAAGAGGGTGTTGAAGAGAAAGCTCAACCCCTGATCATTAAAAAGTAGAGACAATTTGCATAGTTTTTACAAAGAAAATATCTAAAATAATGGAATGTATTATGTTGGAAATATCTAAAAAAAAAAATTTTTTTCACTTTTCACAAACACAAAATAAAGCACTAGAAATAATTAACACTACGGAATGAAAATGGCAAATGGAAAAACATTATATTCAAATTTTCACACGACACCCATTTTGTCCTATCCCGGATTCGAACCAGGAACCCCTTTAAATTCGCCGCACACAGCACTGACTCTACTAATTAACAATGTAATATCAATAAAACGTAAAGGCAATCACTCACCACAACAAGTCGCGTCATTTTGGTACGACACTAACGGCGGACTGTGCGCGCGAGTGGCGGTCAGCCGATATAAAGCGGCGGGCAGCATCTTATTAAAACTAGGAGCCTTATTCTGGTAGCGCCCTAGGTAGTCGAAGGGATGGAAGACTCAAACTCGATTTAAAATCTAATAGAATTTGGAGGTGTTAGGTTTCTATAAAATTACGGGATCGTTCACTCGTTCGTTTCAGCCAAATGACGTCCTCCAAATTTCCTCCAAAAATTCGTTTCAGCCAAATGACCTCCCCCAAGGTTTTCCACGATGAATCCAGGCTCTTCCCGCGACCTTTACCAGATCGTCGGTCTACCTAGTAGATTACGGGATATTTAAAGAAAATTGAGTCCTGAAGCGCTTTTTCGATTTTCTATTTTCTGCGTATTAACATACCTAATCAAATTAGTTTTTAGTTATAACTATTGTGTTTTTTATCACCCCTCTTATTATTTGTGCGCTTTTCCATGGTGCAAACAAAGCCTAACAATATTTTTACTGGCAACACCGTTAGTTCAAAATGGCGAATCGGATCATTTTTGCTCGGGCAGTTGTCGTGGATAGACGTGGACTGAACCTGTGTAGTGTAGTGTAGTGTAGTGTGGGCAGGCCTCCCACTAGGAGGACCGACGATCTGGTGAAGGTTACGGAAGGTGCCTGGATGCGGGCGGCACAGGACCGGTCTTTGTGGAGCCTTTGTCCAGCAGTGGAGGTCATTCGGCTGAAACGAATGAACGACCTGTGTCGAGACTGTCTCAAGAAAATACAAGATACGACCCAACATGGAAAATAATGTGAGTTTATTTAAATTTTATTTATTGAGTTACAAATCGCATTTGTGCTTTTAACCTATGTTGGAAAAAAATGCAATTACCTAGGTAGGCCTCGATAATCTTTCATATTAAACGTTTTGATTTCACTGTTTTTAACAAAAGTTTGCACACTAATATTTACCTACTACCAGTTGATTTTTCATAATACATAACCGTTAAATATTGTACCATTGGGTATGTTTAATAAGTATTTAATAATAAGTTAGGTATTTTCATATTTTGTAACAATTTATCATAATATTTTCGTTTCATTGAGAATATTAGTGCGAAAGTGCGTCCGCTCGTTCATCATACCATCTTCGCTTCACATCGACCTAGAACTTTCGCTATAATTTGTTTTTGATTACGCTGATGTGACCAGCACACAGGCTACAAAATAATGCAACGCATAAATTTACCAGCCAACTGAAGACAAACAACAGTTAACATTATGAATAGTATTGTAAGCCCCTTGAAAAAAAAAAGCTGGCAATAAGCGCCGCTTTTAAACTGTCCTGAAGCATAGGAAAGGTAGGAATAGTCTGTGGTGGGAATACTACCCTACTATCTACATATTCTTTACCTACATCGATATCGGTATTTGACTCCCCGCAGACTTTTTGTCGGCCGATAGTTGGGCCCGATTCTAATTTGTATGAAGAATTGGCCGATCCAATGTGCGCACTTTCATACATCTCCATACTGATTAATAGCCCGACTCAACTATCGGCCAACTAAATGTTGGTGGTCTGCGCCTAGGCTTTCTGTGACAACTGAGTTTCACGCGGACAAAACCGTAGGTAAAGGCTAGTCAATAGTGGAATAGAATATACAGAATACACCCGCAGCGAAAGTGTTCCGCAGGGCGCGAATATCAAAATTCCGCTCACAGTCCGATACCACGTTGAATGACAATGCCCCATGAAAATGCACCCGGCTCTGACGTAAACATTATGCAAGGTTGAGTAAATACTAATTGGGTTAGTAATACAGTAGGATGGTGTGGAAAACCGTAAGGACCTTTTGGAATAATGATAGAGGCAAAACGCTTTGGGCGGAAAAAAAAAATTATCGCATAACGGTGGTAGCTTAAGGCGATTTAGAGTCCTCAATCCGCGTTAAATGGGCATTTTGTAAAGCCTACTCCTCTTTTACTGCTGGACAGAAATACTTGAAAAAAAAAAGATATACAACAGTTCAAGGCCTACATTTGACACTTGAATTTTCGCTACGTCTAGCGTCTCTTTGTTGTGGATTAAAAAAATAAATACGGGACATCGATATTTCACTTCAATTCCCTACTCCTCCCAAACGGACTCCTATGTTCTTCTGATTAATTTCGTTGCGGGTCCAATGACAGTTTAACTTTCCCCCGGGACAAACTTGACCTTCACTGGTTGGCTTATTGGCGGTCAAGCTGTAGATCCTGGCTTATTCTTACATAACGGTGTGGTACCTTAACTTCGAACTATTATGTTCTTCTGATAAATTTCGTTGCGGGTCCAATAACAGTTTAACTTTCCCCGGGACAAACTTGACCTTCACTGGTTGGGTTATTGGCGGTCAAGCTGTAGATCCTGGCTACACGGGAGTTGCAGCGGTGGGAAATGGGATGGGAATAGTCCCGTTAACGGTATGGTCCCGGCAGAGTAAAATAGACCTACCCTCTCTTCTTAAAACTGAGACTGAGAGAAAAGACCTTCCCAGCCCACCTGGCTAGCGTTAGTTGCTTTTGATAGGTAAATTATAGAGGAATTCCTGTAGTAGGTATGCTTTTAAGAAAAGCTTTTTAGACGTCCTAAGATTTTAAACGCCAAAACTGTTTCGGGACAGTGCCAATTTGGGGCTGAGATAAAAACAGTGCGAGAAACTTGCAACTTTAACACCCGTATTCACAACCGATGCTTGCTTAAGTGAAGCAGCAAGTCGAACGCAGAACGTTGAATTAGAGCTCTGTGATTGGTTCGTGTGTCACCCTTGTGTCCACGCGCACTGTGATACCTCATAGTAATGTTTGTGAATACGGGCGTAAAAGTGTAAGCTAGGCAATTTCACATACTTAAATCCGTAAGTTGTCGTTAAAAATCTTCAATCTTACAATAGCCTATTTTAAAATTTAAAATTAATTTATATCACAAACATTAGTTTGGTTATGGTAAAATAATTCCATAAATCCCCATACTCCAAAGACAACCAACCATTATCAACAGTAAAAATTCAATTTCCATTTTTGGATTCTGTGAAAGTAGCATGTGATGGTCTCATAAGTGTAGTCAAACAAATGGCGTTTTTATGACATAAATTAAAACATAATAAGAACGGTTATGTACAAAAATACATCACACATTTTTGTTGAAAATTCGACCCTATTTCAACGAAATAAGATGCTATGTTTAGCTTATGCTGTCTACTTCTCAAGATACAGCCCAGCGTGTAATCATATCACATAATCGTCATCATAACTCCAAATTTTAATTGTAGACGCATCACGGCTAGTTAATTTTGGAAGATAAGAAATAACGATATTATAATCATCATAATTGTCATTAGGTAAGGTTTAAGCTACCTCTCCCTTTTGCCATTTGTTTTAAATAAGACTAGCTGTGCCTGCGACTTCGTACGCGTGAAAGACATTAATACCTAAATAAATATCCTTGGACATTTGCCTCTACTTAGTCCCAAACTAAGCAAAGCTTATACCTGTGCTTTTACTATGGGTAGGTACAAGACGACGGATATAAACTTTATAAATACTTTTTTTGTTTGTAAATAAGTACCTACATATTGTAGTAGAAAACTCCCAGTCCAATACAAACAAAATATGTTCATGCACAATGTTTGTATTGCGCGGGAATGGAACCCAGACCTCTGCATAGTAGTGCATTACAAACTACTACACCAAACGGCCGACATACTTGTCTGCTAGGTAGTTATCATTCTGTGCAGACGGAGTATGGCGCATTACTTAGTTTATTATAAAACAAAGCTAATTAATAAAATGCCCACCATCCACTCCAATTACAGCGTGTTGTCTAAATGGTAATCGCGTTGTAGATTGAATGATAGGTAAGGAAAGCATCGCCCGTTATTAATATGGATGATACAAGAGTTAGGTATAGCAACGCTCTCTCTTACCATATAAAATGTGTTTCCATATACCATTTTATTTATTCTTATCTTGTTTTCTTCTAATTAATTTCTTTGCGGGTCCAATGACAATTTAACTTTCCCTCGGGACAAACTTGACCTTCACTGGTTGGGTTTTTATCCGCGGTCAAGCTTTAGATCCTGGCTACACACAGCGGTGGGAACGAGAGGTCTATAGTCTAATAAGTAATACATATTATTATACGAACGACCCTATTGACACAGAATAAGTAATTGATCGAAAGGCACTGATTTCGATTCATCATCATTTCATCAGCCACAGGACGTCCGCTGTTGAACAAACTGAACATAGCCTCCCAATGATTGCCAGATTGGCCGGTTAGTTTCAGCCTGCATCCAGCGCTTTCTACTATCTTTATGAGGTCGTCGGTCCACCTTGTGGGTGTCTTAAAAATAATACAACCAAAATAATTGTGATTGTATTTATTAAAAAAGATCCGCAGACCTTCACAAGCATAACAACTTGAAAAAAAAAACTCAGTAAATACTTAAAATAAAATATATTGAAACATATGCACAGTTATTATTACAGCTTAAAAAATGTACGATTCTGTTAGGCACTACCCTAATAATAATTAGTTAATTGAATGTTTAAGCTAAAATTTCGTTCAAAAAGCATTTTTTGAACAAAACTTTCATTTTTAACATTGTAAATTTTCCTTAATTGCTACTTAGTGCAAACTTTTATGATCCAATCCAAAAATAATAACAAAAATAACGAAATTTCTTATATTAACCGCCAAAAATGGTATCCATTCATATTTAGGTCTGCCGCTCAAAAGTAGATTTAATCTGTCATAGATTATGTGCTGGGATTGGTTGAACTATTAGGCCGGCTCCATATTATGTTAGCCCCAAGGTTGGTCTCAACCATTCGTCCAATGGTCTATAAAATAGCTTGGCCCAACGTTGGAATCAATACTACTTTGGAGTGTGGCGTTGGGAGGTTTGGGCCAACATAATATGGAGTCCGCATTGATCAACCAATTAAGTCTCAAATTCTCAATCAATGCTTGAGATTGAATCTAGATTTGAGTTGTTATAAATTATGGGCCCTATGCCCGTTTTCACCATCAATCCCTAATTTTTAAGTGACCCCTATAAAAACAAAAATAACAAAATGTTGTGTAAAACAAAACAAAGTGTCATTATAGGGGTCACTTAAAATTAGGGAATGATGATGAAAACGGGCACTAGTCTTTTTCTAATGTAGGGTCACTATCATTACCTCAATTGATTTTAAACTTTATATTACCTCAACCTTAAGTTCAAAATCCATCGCGTTTTGAAGTGAATTGACCAGCTTTCTTACAACAATACCAAATTTCTTGACCAGTATTTATTTTAATTATTTAAATGTTAAATCAGTTTTTATAACTTACAACAAATATACATAATAATACATATAACCTGAATCCTTGTCGCGATTAGTGTTGTAAAAGACTTCAGCTCTTTAGTCTTAGAGAGACTTTAGTTATGGGTCTCTTGAGTCTTTACAGTCCTCTGCAAATCTTTTTAGACTTCTGAGTCTTTTCAGGCTTCTGAGTCTTTTCAGGCCTCTGGAGTCTTACAATCCTCTGGAATCTTCAGTCCTCTGGAGTCTTTACAATCCTCTGGAATCTTCAGTCCTCGGGAGTCTTTACAATCCTCTGGAATCTTCAGTCCTCTGGAGTCTTTACAATCCTCTGGAATCTTCAGTCCTCTGGAGTCTTTACAATCCTCTAGATTCTTCAGTCCTCTGAAGTCTTTAGAAACCTCTAGATTCTTTAGTCCTCTGGAGTCTTTAATAATCCTCTGGAATCTTCAGTCCTCTGGAGTCATTACAATCCTCTGGAATCTTCGGTCCTCTGGAGTCTTTATAATCCTCTGGAATCTTCAGTCCTCTGGAGTCATTACAATCCTCTGGAATCTTCAGTCCTCTGGAGTCTTTACAATCCTCTGGAATCTTCAGTCCTCTGGAGTCTTTACAATCCTCTGGAATCTTCAGTCCTCTGGAGTCTTTATAATCCTCTGGAATCTTCAGTCCTCTGGAGTCTTTACAATCCTCTGGAATCTTCAGTCCTCTGGAGTCTTTACAATCCTCTGGAATCTTCAGTCCTCTGAAGTCTTTACAATTCTCTGGAATCTTCAGTCCTCTGGAGTCTTAATAATCCTGTGGAATCTTCAGTCCTCTGGAGTTTTTACAATCCTCTGGAATCTTCAGTCCTCTGGAGTCTTTACAATCCTCTGGAATCTTCAGTCCTCTGAAGTCTTTATAATCCTCTGGAATCTTCAGTCCTCTGGAGTCTTTACAATCCTCTGGAATCTTCAGTCCTCTGGAGTCTTTACAATCCTCTAGATTCTTCAGTCCTCTGAAGTCTTTAGAAACCTCTAGATTCTTTAGTCCTCTGGAGTCTTTAATAATCCTCTGGAATCTTCAGTCCTCTGGAGTCATTACAATCCTCTGGAATCTTCGGTCCTCTGGAGTCTTTATAATCCTCTGGAATCTTCAGTCCTCTGGAGTCATTACAATCCTCTGGAATCTTCAGTCCTCTGGAGTCTTTACAATCCTCTGGAATCTTCAGTCCTCTGGAGTCTTTACAATCCTCTGGAATCTTCAGTCCTCTGGAGTCTTTATAATCCTCTGGAATCTTCAGTCCTCTGGAGTCTTTACAATCCTCTGGAATCTTCAGTCCTCTGGAGTCTTTACAATCCTCTGGAATCTTCAGTCCTCTGAAGTCTTTACAATTCTCTGGAATCTTCAGTCCTCTGGAGTCTTAATAATCCTCTGGAATCTTCAGTCCTCTGGAGTCTTTACAATCCTCTGGAATCTTCAGTCCTCTGAAGTCTTTATAATCCTCTGGAATCTTCAGTCCTCTGGAGTCTTTATAATCCTCTGGAATCTTCAGTCCTCTGAAGTCTTTATAATCCTCTGGAATCTTCAGTCCTCTGAAGTCTTTATAATCCTCTGGAATCTTCAGTCCTCTGGAGTCTTTATAATTCTCTGGAATCTTCAGTCCTCTGGAGTCTTTATAATCCTCTGGAATCTTCAGTCCTCTGGAGTCTTTATAATCCTCTAGAATCTTCAGTCCTCTGGAGTCTTTACAATCCTCTGGAATCTTCAGTCCTCTGGAGTCTTTACAATCCTCTGGAATCTTCAGTCCTCTGGAGTCTTTACAATCCTCTGGAATCTTCAGTCCTCTGAAGTCTTTACAATTCTCTGGAATCTTCAGTCCTCTGGAGTCTTAATAATCCTCTGGAATCTTCAGTCCTCTGGAGTCTTTACAATCCTCTGGAATCTTCAGTCCTCTGGAGTCTTTACAATCCTCTGGAATCTTCAGTCCTCTGAAGTCTTTATAATCCTCTGGAATCTTCAGTCCTCTGGAGTCTTTATAATCCTCTGGAATCTTCAGTCCTCTGAAGTCTTTATAATCCTCTGGAATTTTCAGTCCTCTGAAGTCTTTATAATCCTCTGGAATCTTCAGTCCTCTGGAGTCTTTATAATCCTCTAGAATCTTCAGTCCTCTGGAGTCTTTATAATCCTCTGGAATCTTCAGTCCTCTGGAGTCTTTATAATCCTCTGGAATCTTCAGTCCTCTGGAGTCTTTACAATCCTCTAGATTCTTCAGTCCTCTGGAGTCTTTACAATCCTCTGGAATCTTCAGTCCTCTGGAGTCTTTATAATCCTCTGGAATCTTCAGTCTTCTGGAGTCTTTATAATCTTCTGGAATCTTCAGTCCTCTGGAGTCTTTACAATCCTCTGGAATCTTCAGTCCTCTGGAGTCTTTATAATCCTCTGGAATCTTCAGTCCTCTGGAGTCTTTATAATCCTCTGGAATCTTCAGTCCTCTGGAGTCTTTATAATCCTCTGGAATCTTCAGTCCTCTGGAGTCTTTATAATCCTCTGGAATCTTCAGTCCTCTGGAGTCTTTATAATCCTCTGGAATCTTCAGTCCTCTGGAGTCTTTATAGTCCTCTGGAATCTTCAGTCCTCTGGAGTCTTTACAATCCTCTGGAATCTTCAGTCCTCTGGAGTCTTTATAATCCTCTGGAATCTTCAGTCCTCTGGAGTCTTTATAATCCTCTGGAATCTTCAGTCCTCTGGAGTCTTTATAATCCTCTGGAATCTTCAGTCCTCTGGAGTCTTTACAATCCTCTGGAATCTTCAGTCCTCTGGAGTCTTTACAATTATCTGGAGTGTATATGTTACGGTTTTGAATGTTTTGATGTCATATATTAATATAATTTGGCATAATGAGTTTCGACTGTTTCTTGCGTAACATTACTTTGCCATAAAGCCCATAACATATTGTTTTGATTTAAAGTGAAAAATAGGTTAAGGTGCGGCGGGGGTGGCCCTTGGGCCAACCCTAAGCCGCCTATTTAGTTTTATACACACATAAATGATCTCATATTAATCACATTTACCAAATCATGCGGTAATTATTCATAATAACCGGCGATTATTCATAATTTTCACATTTATCACTTTGACCGTAACATATACATTCTTCTGGAGTCTTTTTAGTCCTCTGGAGTTTTTACAGTTGTCTGGAGTCTTAATAGTCCTCTTGAGTCCTTCCAGTCCTCTGAATCCTTCCAGTCCTCTGAGTCTCTTCAGTCCTCTGGAGTCTCTAAGTCTTTATAAGGGTGCGTATGGCAACACTAGCTTAAAACCGAGAGTCGTTGTTGGTTTAAACCCGCCCGTTAACTAATATTGGCCCGTTAACTTTGATTACTTTCTTTCTTATGAGACTTTAGGACTGAAGTCTATTACAACACTAGTTGCGATCCCATCAATATTTGGACTAAATATGAATATTTAAGGCAATAAATACATTACTAGACGCTTAAGCAAGCCCTAGTTTAGATACATACATATTTATACACGATTTGGTGTGAAGGTCGTCCGTTTTGTATCCAGGCTGCGTATGGGAATATCGGTCTGCATAACAATTGATTACGGTAAATTTGGTTGTGACGCGAGGTTTAGACTAGCAATAAAACTTGCAGAAGTTGACTTCTGCAAGCTGTTTACCTACCACTGTGTAAATAGCTGTGACAAGCCAACTTCTGCAACATTTACATAGTGGTGACAGCTTGCGGAATTCAACTTCTGCAAGTTTTATTGCTAGTCTAAACCTCGCTTAAGAACGGTGGATTAACCCTTATTTGTGTGTAGTTTGTACTACGTTATTAACCGTATTCCCTTGTTTTAAGGTCCAAAAATGATTAATTTAAACTTGCTATGACTGTTATAGTGTTAAAGACATTATAAAGAATAAAGAGTTTTGGAGATTCTAAACCACAAAAATTATGTCACAATCGTGAATCTGGTTCAAAAACGCGACAAATTCTCTCTATCGCTTTCACGCACTATAACATAACATGACATAATTGCAGATCTTTTGAAACAGCTGAGTTTGACGTATACACTTGTCATCCTTTTCTAAAACTCTACAGAACGACAAGGACGGCTATATTTATCAGCTGCCAACAGATTACTTAAAAAACATAATATAAAAAAAACTGTTACAGACAAACCTTCACACCAAATACGACCTATTTCTAACAGCACTGCCATGCCCTGAACATTTATCGGTGTCTCGTTCGCTCTCGTAAGGAATAGCTATTCCTTACGAGAGCGAACGAGCCTAGCTAGGTTAGAGTGAGATGGATGATTTGGGCAGGCAGCGTTCATTCAGTACCCTGAGTGTAAGCAATATTGCAGTATTTTAACCGACTGCAACAAAAGGAGGTTCTCAATCTTAATTCGGTTGGTATTTTTAGAGACATGATTAAGTTGCCAATAACATAGTGGAAGATGGGTTACCTTTAAGCACAGAATGCCGAGTTTGATGCTCAGTCGGATATTCTTTTTTAAATCTTTCTTTCAAATTAGCTAGAAAACTTTTATGTTTGACGCTATCTTAAGCTACTTTGTGAGTTCTTTTAAATTTCTAATAATTCGGCAGTTGACTCCAATAATTTTAAGACACAACTTACACTTAGAAGAAAAATATTGATAAGTAAAACTAAACAGAAAATTGAAATTCTGTTTAGCTTTAAAATGAATAAATAGTTACGATACTGACGTCAAAGACTCCCTTAATCATTTTTAATTAACAATGTTTGACAGAGTTGCGTTTTGTTGACAGTTAAAAAGTGTGTCAATTCAATAGTGATGTCAACTACCTCAATAGATAGGTAGCGTAAATACTGAATGGAGCATTTTAAATGTTGTTTTAAACTTTCATGGTCACTAACATAATTATTATTACTGACAGGACATCTCACAAGTTACTTCAGTTACTCCGTGACCATGGCGCTTGCAACAGTGCCGAAATATCGGAAACTCAAAACTAAGGTACATGGTAGCAATCGCGTCAGTAGTAATAATTATTTTAAGTAAAGCCTGGTCCGTGAGCACGTAGAATTTTGTCCAATGACCCCAAGCTACCCATCCTTATCGCTCGCGAGTAATTATATTGCTGTCGCGACTGTGCGACGGGCGCCCGCAGTGAGTGTGCGAGCGCGACAGCAACATAATTATGCGCGAGCGATAAGGATGGGTAGCTTGGGGTCATTGGACAAAATTCTACGTGCTCACGGACCAGGCTTTAGTATATGCGATTTTGCAATAACGTATATCCTATTTTGTTAAATACTGAGGCATCTTATGTAGTTTACAATAGGTGCTATTTTACAAGACAACAATATTATTCCGTTGGCGTACACTCAGGGCACTGACGTATTATCACAAACACACAACATCACGTATGAGGGTCCGTCGTATGCACTTATGTCGCCCAGGATTGCAGCATCTTGAAGTCTTCGTCGTCCTCTGCGAACAAATTTATATATTAGTATCATCATCATCGTCATTTATGAGTAACTAGCGACCGCCCGCGACTTCATAGTCATAGAGTCATAAGCGTTTATTGCATCATCATTCATCATCATTATCTTCGCGCGCGTGGGCCCCGTTTTACCTCCTTAGGGGTTCAATTTTGCAAAATCCCGGCTTATTGAGTGAGCACCTACGTTGTAAATGAAAACTAAGCACTCCTAGCACTTGTAGTTTCTGAGATTTCGTGATGAGTGAGTCAGTTAATCAGTGACCTTTCACTTTTATAGATATCCACTGAAGGAAAATAATCCTCTCTAATTTATTAGGGGCAAATCGAGGATTCGGCCTACACTCCCCACTGCCCAGATGCGTTGGGGAAGCCTGATATCTACGGGAACAGTATGATAGTCCCAAGGACGTCACAGAGAAAAGAAGTTTCGGACTTTCCTATTATTTGGCAGTACTAAGGCATGTTTTACTATGGTTTTCGGGGCGTCTCATGACATTACCGAACCATCGTAGGCTGCTCTCGGTAAGTTTTTTTTTTATGCTAGACAAGTTAGGTATTTGACCGCAATCGCACCTGGTGTTAAGTTTTCTGCTATTAAAACTTCCTCTGTGGTCGTTTCGCACTTTATCGAGTCGGGTTACAGCTGGACAATAAGACATACGAGGGATGTTCAAAAAGTAATGAGAATGGAATAAGTATTTCTAGTTCTAGACTGGTCGTGGTCAGGTGAATGTAATTCTAAAACGCAATGGTGAACTTGAATGATTTTTTTACCAATTTCTAGTGAAGAATTAAGCTACCTGCCCAATTTTTTTTCAGATTTTTGTGATGGCTAGAAATATCCCATTCTCATCACTTTCTGAACACCCCTGACCCCTCGTACACATAATCCGATCCTTTTGAAGGCAAGAGTGAATATACTGCATCTCACTTAACACCAGGTGCGATTGCGGTCAAATACCTGCCTTGTTATGCATAAAAAGCATATTTAAAGGTTTAGTGTTTGGTGACGTACCTTCCTTCTTGGACTTGCTGGGCTTGGGCTTGTCGCGCACGAGCTCGGCGCTGGGCACGTCGGGCAGCGTGTCGGTGGGCACGCTGATGCCCAGCATCTCCTTGTCCAGATCCTCCTGGAACGGATGAAGGATGTGAGACATAGAAGGCACATGGGTCATAAAAGGCACATGGGTCATAAAAGGCACATGAGTTATAAAAGGGACATGAGTCATAATAAATAATAAATAAATTTATTTCTGTATAAAACTTATAAGAGGGACATGGGTCATAAAAGGCACATGAGTTATAAAAGGGATATGAGTCGTAAAAGGGACATGAGTCATAATAAATAATAAATAAATTTATTTCTGTATAAAACTTATAAGAGGGACATGGGTCATAAAAGGCACATGAGTTATAAATGGGACATGAGTCATAAAAGGGACATGAGTCATAATAAATAATAAATTAATTTATTTCTGTATAAAACTTATAAGAGGGACATGAGTCATAAAAGGCACATGAGTCATAAGAGGAACATAGTCATAAAAGGGACATGAGTCATAATAAATAAGAAATAAATTTATTTCTGTATAAAACTTATAAGAGGGACATGGGTCATAAAAGGCACATGAGTTATAAAAGGGACATAGTCATAAAAGGGACTTGAGTCATAAAAGGCAAAAAAAATAGGATGCATAAAATAAAAATTATAAGAGACAACAGTCATAAGAGGCATATAATCATAAGTTATAAAAATTCACAAGTCATAAAAGACATGACTCGAAAGTCATGTTAAAAGCGTAATTACGTTTTTTACGTAACAAGCAGTTTTCCACGTCCCGGTTAAATCCTACCACCGTTTATTACTAGTTGCAACGCCCCTATGGAGGCCTAGATCCGCGTATGGAAAAACACGCAACTCCGCTCCGCATACTTTCTTAGTAGATGGAATCCTTGTCTATGGAAGGACACAGCTTGCAACTCCGCTCCACTGCTTCGCTCCACTTCAATGGGCAAGCAACTCTATGATGGATGTTCTGTTATATTCTTAAGCACGAAAGATCCCAACGGGTCAACGTGCAAAAGGCCCTAAAGTCTGTTCGCCGAGAGTTGATAAATATTATGAAATGTCTTGCAATAGCGACTGTCGCTTAATTATCGCATTCTGTATGGCGGGCGTCGTTTGTCACAACGCGCACTGAGTACCATGGTACCAGCCACGCAGCTGTCGTCAAGCGCCCCGGCCGGCGGGCCGCAATGTGTGAAACGGAATAGATTTATTTTACATAAGACCGAAATGAATGGTATGACAGTGGGTAGGGCTTTGCCCAACATTGGGATACACTATAAGCCACTTGATAATAATGAAATACTTTTTATCCAACACATGGACGCCACGTGTTTGATCCGTATCCCCACGTATGCCCGGAAATATTTCCGGAATAATTCCCGTAAATTTAAAAGAGATAATAATGATAATCTACCAACTTTTTCATTATAATATCGACAAAAATAATTAGCGGGCCGCAATTTATAATGAGTTTAGAACATCTGATATTTAATTTTTTTTATCAACTCTCGGCGAACAGACTTTAGGCGTGACCCTTCACAAGATAAAATAAGCTATTGGCCTTTGACTCCAGCAGTAGGCTGACCTGTTCCAGCTGCTCCAGCTCCTTCTCCAGCTCGTCCTCGTCGATGTCGTTGGGGAAGGCCACGTTGTTGCTGATGGCGTCCGTGATCTCGCGCGAGATGTCGTGCTGCTCCGCTATGTCACCAGGCGGAGAAACGGAGCGGGGTAGCGGAGCGGAGAAACGGATCGGGGTAGCGGAGCGGGGTAGCGGAGCGGGGTAGCGGAGCGGAGAAACGGAGCGGGGTAGCGGAGCGGAGAAACAGAGCGGGGTAGCGGAGCGGAGAAACGGAGCGGGTAGCGGAGCGGAGAAACGGAGCGGGTAGCGGAGCGGAGAAACAGAGCGGGGTAGCGGAGCGAAGAAACGGAGCGGGTAGCGGAGCGGGGTAGCGGAGCGGAGAAACGGAGCGGGGAAGCGGAGCGAAGAAGAGGACCAGGGAAATGAAAAGACTCCGCTCCGCAACATACCTCCGCGTCTATAGAAAGACAGGTCGCAACTCCGTGTCATATCTTGCCTTGTCTCTGTCGTTACGT